>NW_028186417.1:135276-276802 GCF_003343005.1 Rhea americana | reverse complement strand
TTAATAAAGACAAGCAATCAGTAGAAAGGTGGGAAGAACTGTAGCTATGAAAGCCCACAACTCAGTCTTCGTTAAATAACGCATTCATGAGTCAAATACAATCAGGTCAGGAGCACGGTGTCACCTTACAAGAGTTGACATCCTGGCCCATGCATTCTGTACGTGGATTCTGCATGAATTGCTAAGCACCAGGTTAACTGTGCCCTACGCTGGCGCTCTAGAAGAGCATRGTGCATGTAGAAATAAACAGAATACTTCCTACAGCCACTTCAGGCTTTCCCTCACAACTTGCACAACCAAGATGTTCAGAGCAATTTTGCATGTGCGGACAGATAAAGAGAGATTTCAGGTTTCTGGCAGACGTCAACTGAAAATTAAGGCTGCTCACATGTCTCACGCTGATGTTTTCAATACCCTTCTCTTTTTCCTTGTGGTTTATGCAGCCTTGCTCTGGCTTTGATATTAGGACCTTGGACATATTTTGCAGACTGAAGCAGTGAGCCAAAGGGGATGTATGCAATAGGTTCATCTTATTTCTAGTAGCACGCATGTTATTACATTGATACTGTTTTCCAACAAAATGAAAGCTTCCAGGGACGCTTCACCTCCTCATACCTGTGATACCCCTCCACCTGCAGACTTATACGAGTTTTCCTCTCGAGCTTCTGTTTCGGTGACTAAGCAAGGGAAACCAGAGAAACAGAAGAGGCAATCCAGAGCCCCAGACACAGCATGGACTGCTATCCCATCATGCGTTATTCTCTCGTCTCTTCTTCGCTCATCTCCTTGAGACATTCTAGGCCTTTGCTTTAGTTTAAGGCATGGGACCAGCAGAGAAGYGTCAAACTCTGTTAGCCCGCCACGTTTCTTGTTCTTCTCCCTCCCCCCCTTACCCACTACTTTCTACCAAGCCTGGTGTTAGAGAAGGAAAATCTCTCAAGACAGGCAAAAGGAGGGGGAAAAAAAAAGAAAAAACCCAAAACATACAAACACACCATCCTGCTCTCATCCTCTATTAGGCTGGGCCAGTCACAACAGTAAAAGACCTTTCATTTGGAGAAATTCCTTCAGAATATCCTCATCCCTCTGACTACAGCAAACAATTCTACAACCACAGTGGCTCCCTTCTTCTCACCCTAATTAGGTGTGGCAGTTCCACTAGATTAGCCAAGCAAGGCAGGAGACGAGTGACCAGCCTGTCATCTATCTTCTCACTACTGGATGTTTTGCACTTATTTCCATTGTGTTGCTGAGGGTGAAGCTGAGAGACAGCATGCAACCCCAAGAGACAACATGCCAAAAAGCAGATGAAGGCCAATATTCAAAATAAGCATAATTTTTCTGGCTTGAATAAGAAGAGCCAAAAACTACTTTGCAAGTGATAAAGCGCTATCTGTGAACTGCTTTCTCAAATGAGACACCCCACCTACGTTCATCGTGCTGAACTGCTTTGCTGAATTGCTTTGCATAGAGTTCCTGCAGCACGAACACAGAAMGAAACCTCACTAAGTGCTTTGGCAAACTGCAACAAAAAATTGAGCTCCTGAAGCCTTCGTCAAAGGAGTTATGCTSAACCTCACCTCCACCCATTCGTCCCCGCCCAATTTTTCAGAGAAGAAAAGCACTTTCTGCTCAAAATAGCTTTGATTTTGACTGGGCATTAATGCCAATATTCAAATGCAATCCTTCAGCTAAAACGGAAGCAGCTCAAGACAGTGATCTCTATTACAGGCAGTCACGCTATATAGAAAAATGGAGGCGCCGTGAAACAAAACAGAATCATGTACTTAAGTTGGCGTGGGTCACTGCCATCAATAGCTATATAATTATGTGCACTGCAACTCACACAAACAGCTCTTGGGGTTCTGCGAGCTCATATGCAGATGGCAGCAAGGACAGAGTTTGATCTGAMTATCTCAGTTAAATGGCTGACTCTAAAGCTAATGCTCATTTTCCAGCAAGGACTCTTTCACATTGGGTTGAGTTTTCTCACTCCTTATGATAAAAAGGGCATCAGCATGAAACAGGGAAGCAGATTCATCTATCTCTCATTTCCTGCCCGCCTTTGAAGTCTTCAGCCTTAGAAGACAACAGTAACACTCCAGCTGCAGTAGTAGCTCACATAGATCTACTCAGTAGTGCTTATCTTCTGTTCACAAAACACTCCCATTTAAATGTTGGACCTGGAATTTTCCTGCATTTAGTTGAAGCCAGCACYTTAAAGTCTTAATACTACGCATTTCTTGCCCAATTCCTCAAAAGTTTAACAGATGTCAGTTCTGTGGCTTGAGGCAGCCAGAATGCTCAGCATTTCAGCCTCCTGACACATCCCTTTGAAAATGAAGACCAGTTATGCTCTGCAGCAAGCCTTAACCCCTTTGTTGGAGCTCAAGGCTTCAAGCCATCAGATGCAACATCTGCCAGTTCACACAGGAGAAGTGCCTCTAAATGGACCTTAGTTAGAGGACAGGGTGGCTGTGCTCTGCAAACCAAGTACAGCACCCTTCAGCCCATAAAAGCGTTGCCTGGATGACAAAGCATAACTGAGCACAAAGTGCAAGCAACTAAAAGTACCTAGACAAGTTTGTTCCTTTTCACACCTTTTTGTCTGTATTGTTTCATCAACACTTGCTTCTTTTCTAGACTAGGTAAAGGAAGTGAACTTGTAAGAAAGATGAACTCCATCAAATATTCTCTGCCGTCTTCTACACTTTCCTGAAACAGCCAGAACTGCACAGCCTATTCCAGCTGAGACTTTATCACTTCATTGAAATAATAGTGTAAACAAGAGAGATAGGAGGGGTTCTTCTGCATGTACACAATCCACTCCTCTTGAGGTCTGTACCACACGGATATTGCTTGCCATATGGAGAATTTAACAGCAATGAGTTACTTGGCTCAGAAACTAAGATTCCTAATGACTATCACAAATGTAGATTTTGTTTTGCCATCTCCCTTTATTCATTTCTTTTTATTGGGTTTAACCCTTCTCCAAGTCTGCTGCTAGAGAACTCTGTTCTTTCACGCTGCAGAAGGTCACTTCAGAATAGGCTCCCTGAGCAGCCTGTGGGGAGAGCTGATCGCTCCGAAGCTAGTGTCTGCCTGCTGCGTCTCGCAGCACGTGGGTTTCGCGGCACACAACTAAGTTGTTGCCCTTGATCTTCATACAGCAGCATCCATTAAGTAAGCTCATAGTGCTGTCTCTGAACCTTCAGCTGCCTTAAGACACCTGTGTGACTTGCAGGGAGAACAAAGCTCTGCGACTATGCAGGACAGATGATTGTTCACGGTTTTTCAGACTTTTGGGTCTGCATGCTGTCGTCTCTATTATTGGCCTGCAGGCAATCTTGCCCTTGTTTTTACACCCATGTAATTCCAAYGATTCTCATTCTTCACTTTGTTTTTTACCCATGCAGAGATGTCCTTTACACTGCACTTGTAACTTTGGGGGTAAACCACCAAAGCCCATGTGTTGATTCTGAACAGCCTCYAAGTCAGCTGGAAAAACCAAAAAAGCTAAAAGGAACACCTTCATTACTTCTCCTAAAAGGGCTCAATCAAGCCAATCATATTTAATACAATTTTAGAGTTAAAAAACAGCAGTCAGGCTTTTTTTTTTTTCTTTCAAAACAATTGAGTCCTGCATTTAGTTTTCCCTAATGATGTTACAGGAAAAGGGTTTTGTTTGGGGTTTGTTTTTTTAAACTGTCTGAACACATTTTAGCAGAGGAGTAAATTATTTACAGACATGCACAGATCCTCAGCAGCAATTACTGTTGATATGATTAGCATGGTGTAGTTATTCTGCTTACCCTTCAGGTAGTGAAAACACCTGTACGAATTAGCCCATAATACTGCTGGAAAAACTGAGACTCTGTGAATAAAGCAGACATCACTATCTGAACAACTATTAGATGTGCCTAAGTGCAAATAGACTTAGCCAGGGCATGGACATTCATTTTAGTCCTTAGTTGTTCTGTTTGACAGCAATAATCCAGATTTCCTCAGAGAGGCAGCAAGATGAAGGTGGGTATAAGTACATTTTGCAGTGTTAYGAGCAGATTGAGCAATTTGGTATTCTCAGTTTAGAAATCAATATTAATGATTAAAATAGCGTTCTTTGAGAGGTGTAAAAATACTCAGCTGAACCAAATCCCCTCAACAGTGCAGTTGGGTCAGTTCAAGGACAACATACTGACAAACTGCTAGCATGCCTAACACCAAAAATTCACAGCCAGTAAAGCAAATCGCAATGCAGCCGCTGCAAAACAGTGCAAGCCACTTAGAGTCAGGTTGTTTAGCGAAGTGCACTGCAGAAGCTAGCTCACTCTTCTGCTTCTCTTGGACTTAGCATTTGAACACCAAGTTGCTAAATRTTCACATGTGCACTCACTGAAATAGATTGCTCTTAATTTTACCAGACAACTAATTATAAGAGGAATGATATAATGAAATACAGAACAAAGTTACGAACTGACAACTTGTTTAAGTTCCAGCTATAACCTTACCCTAGATATGCCAGAAACTATAGATTTCAAACACAACTGCAGTAATTTTAACACAGATGAGGGGGAGGGGACCTATGGTTTTTAAATACTCACTGGAGTGGCTGTATTTATAGAACCAAGAAGAACTAGCCTATTTTTCCCTTATTCTTCCTTAAGATGCAGTGCTGAGTACATTATTACATGCCATCCTGTCTCAACAATGATCCCAAAAGAACAAACTTTTGGAGAAACTCATTACATTAAAAACAGGGCATAAAGCAACCTTTTATACTACCAAAGCTGTTAAGAGCCCTGGCTGATCGCTGCTATCCCACTATATCATCTCTTCAATTTACTTAGTCTTAAGAGTTGTCTTTCATCCTTTCATCTGAGGCAAACTGTTTCAAAACCTCACTCCTCAGTCAGGAGCTGTCTTCCAGTTTCCAGTGACTTTATTCATAGTCAGATTATACATGTTCCTTCCTGTGTCCATTTATTAGCTTAAGTAGCTGATCTCCCTCTTTGACATACCGATAAACAGCTACCAAGCTCGTCTTTCCAGCCTGCTCTCAGTAGATGAGCTTTCCATTCCCTCCTTGCACTCGCACCCGTTTTCCTTATCAAATCCAATCTGCAGAMTTCTTTCTTGAAGAAAGCTCAGCAGGACTGATGAGGACTTAACTGTGCCTTCCACAATATTTCCCTACCTTTATGAAAATTAGAAAAGCTAAGGGAACATAATAAGAAATGACACCACTGAATTTTAGCCCTTTCCTTAACTGTTTCAATGGTTTTCACACTGTAACAGGCCTTAGCTCTGGAGTTGCTTSGTGCAGAAGGATTGCATAAAGAAAAGAAAGTTTTCTGTGTGCTGGCCACACACAAGAATGAACACCACTTAAAAACTGTCAGAACTTTCATCCCCTTTTTTTCAAAAATCATATTTTGAGTAAATATTAGAGCCAGTTTAAGCCAATTACATAAATAGCAGAAGCCCAGTTAATTCTTGGGCACCTTAGGACACACAAGTGCACATAGAAAGATTTTAAAGGATTACCTAAAGCGAGTTACTGCCTGACTCCATCAGTTCAATAGGAACTGTGTGTGTAACCAGCTCTGATGCTATTAGCTTTATTTGAGCTAGGAAGTAAACAAGTATTTTTTAATATTATGGCACAGACTAAACATTCACAAGCATTTAAGTGGTTCAGGCACTGCAGAGACACAGGAAGATCACTGGCCTGAGTGATACTGCARGTCTATGAGAAAACTCAGAAGAATATCCTAAGTCTCCCGATCTTGAGCCTTCTGTCTTCCCCTCTGGATTAAGCATCCGTGCCTCCTCTTATTTATGTTTATAGTATCCTTTGCCTTTTATTGCCCCTAAATACATGTAGTTCATTTTAGTGCAAACCTCGTAAACTCTAGGAGTTAGTCTGCAATCTTAGTTCAAGTCAGAGCAACTTCACTTACACAAAACCATCGCTGCACTCCCTCCTCCCCTCTCAGGGAGCCTGAGGTAGGAAGGGCAATGCAAATGGGTCTGTGTGTGTTTTATGAACTCTCTAAAGAGGAGTTACTCTAAAATTGTAAAGCCATAATGAAGATGAGAATCTGTGGTCACATCCTGATCATGAAGCCTTCACATTATGTCTAACCACCAACCTTGACATGCCTTCAGAAGTCCCCCTCCCCATGCTTTTCAAAAAAATCTTTCTCATGTTTCTATCCCTTTAAACCAATGCTGCTAGTAACTGAGTATGACATGATAGTGCCACTTGCTATGTCAGTTGATTAGTCACAGGCAAACATTTGGCTCATTTTCCTGCTGAGAAAGAAGGAAACCCGTATCAGGGAGCCCTTGTAACACGAGAATTCCACAAACGTTAAATTGCAAACCTGTGCGTCAGCTCAAAGCTTATCTTCTCTCTGGCCAAGAGGAAACAGATAGGCAGAAAGCTTTTAAACTCATTGTAAATCATAACAGAAGAAACATCAACACAGATTATCTTCTTTCTCTATTACAGCCTGACACAACAAACATTGTCAGCCACAGAGGAGTATACAGATGTTACTTGAGTGAATGGACTATCTTTCAAGGGCCAGTTGCAAAGTGACACCATCATTTTGTCTCACCAGATTCACACTTAAGGCTGAATTAGAAATCCTTAATAAAGGAGCATTCTGCAGATGGCAACATTTACACATTATGTATATAACCTTCAGAAAACCTGAGAGGTTCAGAAGTGTTCAGTACCTGGCACCATCATCCATCACATTATCAGCAAAGTTGAAAAGTATCCCTACCTGGTGGTGCTTCAGTCAAGCTCTGTACTTTGCCAAGAGGTAGGGAAAGTTATCTCATGCTCTACTCTAAGGGATCACAGTGAAAACTCACAGCAATGAGCATCCTCTCCACCTCAGACAAAGCAACTTCCCTGCTGCCTTGTTGGAGTGAGGTGTGTCACCATCAGGAGACCTAAGTCTCATCCATTTCCCCACAGACCACATCCTTAGAAGAGGAAGGCTCATCCCTATTCATTAACCCATGTCCTGATTCTTCCATGAAAATGACCTGAGAAGCTGAATAAGTGCTATTATTCTGTCTCCAGGAACAGTTTGCACCAGTTGAACACGCATAGGATATCCTGATATAACTGAGGGTTTGGTCATCAACTGCTCTTCAACACAAGACCTTTGAGTCAAAGAGCAAGCTGCAGTTTCCAAACACAAGACAGCAGAGTAGGGTTAAACATACTACAGCTCAACAGCAGGCTTGAGAGAGAGAGAGAGAGA
Organism: Rhea americana; assembly: GCF_003343005.1. NCBI lineage: Eukaryota > Metazoa > Chordata > Aves > Rheiformes > Rheidae > Rhea > Rhea americana. The sequence goes on along the minus strand of NW_028186417.1, from coordinate 269,519 downwards.
GAGAGAGAGAGAGAGAGAGAGAGAGAGAGAGAGAGAGAGAGAACAATAAATAATTGCTTCATGGGGTTCCTGCTGTAACAAATTTTGTCCAACGCTCTACCTGAGTAGGTAATAATGAATGCTACTAAGGCTAAATGCTAAATGCTACTTCTGTGGCATTAGAAACAGAAGTCAAATGGAGAATTAGACTGAAGTAAAGAAARGCAGGGGGAAAAAGCAGAAGAAAATATGCACCATCGCCAAAAAAGTAATAAAGCCAAGGGAAGAAGTATCAATGTGGGTTAAGAAGCAGGAGGAAGAAGAGGCTACAAACACAAACAGCAAAAAGAATGGAACTTGGCATTAGAAGAGCCAAAGAACAAGATCCAGTGGGACAGCAACAAGCAGAGATTGATCTCAAAGGCTGGACTTCAGATGAAAAGTCATACACCGCTTTATCCACTAACGGAAAATTGCAGTCCCCTCCTCCACATTTCATGGATAGAAGTTCATGCCTAACTCTAAATGATTACATACGCCAAGGCCACCAGAAGGACTGTTGGACCCAGTGCCAAGTCTCATAGGCATTACTACAAACATTCCAGTGAACGGACATTTGCACCAGGCTCCAGAATATTCCAGCTTCGTGGCAGTGTTGGCTGGGGCCCTGACTGAATATCCCATGCCCTCTATGACTGCATCCGTGCCTAATAGGCTTTCTCTGACTGTCCCACATAGAGCAGAGAGATTGTTTTTGTCCTGCTAACTTGTATTATCAGAGATGTTCTTGCAAATGGGATCACTGCCAAACAGACACTCAAATCTAAGTGTACCATTGAGGAATGATAGGGGAATWCGGGATCAGTGCAGGTACCTGTGCTGATGGTGACCTGCAGAYCTGCAGAGCTTCACTAGCAGCTTCTTCCTTCAGTACGAAACCTACAACATAGCAGAGGTTCTGTTAGAGTCTCCCTTCCTCCTCCTTCCCACAGGCTGAGGTGACAGACTGTCGCATCCTTAGAGGAAGAAGTGGTGACTTGTCTTCCTCCCTAGGCCCTGAGCACCCAGGTTGATTTAAAYCCAGTTCTCCAGTAGTGTTTCTAGTTAAGACTTCAAACTGATTACTATGGAATCCAAAACACCTCTACAAGTCACTTACAGCTTGATGGCCCACCACCATAGAACATTATTGCACCTAGTGTTAAATAGCTTGCATGTATGAAGCACAGCTTGCTTGAAGGTTGACTCTTATTACCACTTTAACGTCAGCATTAAAGTAAGGGTCAAGGAAAGCTTCTGAATAGCAGTGTAATCACATGGTTAATTTAAACAGCTGCATCATGCTGCGGCTGTGTCAGAGGGTTTCCTCTTGCACCCCGAAGAGTCAGAGATGCAACAGTTGACAACAGTGGAAGATTAAGGTCACATCTGCATCCACAGAATCCACTTATATACCAGAGAGCCCCTCACTGCAAACCAAACCATTTCCTACATGCATAAGACAGAAAGACATATTTAGCATTACAGAGATGGATACTTATATGGCAGGGTTCCCCCCCCCCCAATCAAATTCTTGCTAGTAAGTAAAACCAGTCTGCAGGAGAAAGCTGGCAGTGCATTCATCCCACACAATAGCAGTATCAAGGAAGTTTAAAAGAAACAAAAAAAAAAAAAGACCACCACTACCTAGGAGATATGCACATGCAAATGTAACATAACCAGGCCCACAAACTAGCTGTAGCACAGAAGACAAATATTCCATTAGACAGACACTCTTAACTGATCAGTTAACCACTCACATCAAGCAATACAGGTTCTCGTTCATCTATCTCCTATTTCAAACCAGTTCAAAGCTGGAGTCTTACAACTACATAATAAAATATAGCCAGCCCCAAACAGCACAGCCAACGCATTCACAAACAGACACAGGTGAAAAAGCCAACTGCACTCATACAAGACAATACCCGTTACTCCCATGAAGCTGCATATCCGAATAGCAAGATTAACATCCTCCTCCCCCATCCCCTGTTTTCAGATAATAAAAACTCCTCATTTTGTGGCCTTCTAAAACCTCTTCTCTCCTCTCCTTATTTTCCCTTCTCTGTCCACCCAGCCCATGCAGCAAAATATAAATAAATAATCTTTCCATCCTTCCTGCAAGCATGTGTTTATCCCTTTATTTTTAAATGTTATGGCTTCGCAACATCTGTCTCTGTGTGGTATAATCTTACTGATGAAATATTTCATGTTTTCCTTGAGCCATCGTCAATATGTCTCCACGTTATCAGCTTAGCAGATGGAGACRCAGAAGGAATAACCTCAGCTTACCTGGGCGATTTCTTTGTAAGTACGTACTTACTATTATGACTCTTGTCCTGGAATACAATGTTAGCAATGTAAGACAATTTCTCTCTCTGTAGCAAAGTATATTCTTTCTTCTTTTATGACAACGACTGCTTCCCCCAGTTTTCCCCTTTGAATCTTTATCTCCAAGCTCCTCACACAGAATAGCAGTATTCTGAATCCCATTTTAGATATGAGGGAAAACAAAATCCACAATCACCAAAGCCACCTGGAAAACCACTGGCATAGCCAGGAATTGAACTCCATTCTCCCGTAATAAACCTATTCTTCTATACCAAATCACAGTTGCCTGTCTGTCCACACAGGCCTCAGCCASATGATTACTGTAATGCCCATTTTCACTAGGCAGACTGAGTAGCACGCTTTTGCTGCTTAGTTAAGATCATCCACTGAATACATGTCACTGTCTGGAATAGTAATAGTCCTGTAATTACATCCCTGTACTGTATTAACCACTATTGCCTTGGATTAAAATCCATGCCCCTTTAATAACCTTACCTAGGCTGCATATTGAACAAAGAATCAAAAGCCTACATAAGAATCCATAGAAATCCCAGAAGTGTTTTCCTRGGTAGAAGTAGACTTAGGAACAGTTTTTAAACAAAATGAAGGGGATGGTCTGCATTTGGTTCACACACACACAATATATATTTTTTTCCCTAAAAATCCAGAGCCTTCTAGAAAATGTCTTTTTGCAGGTATAAGGGGAGAGGAATATGGTTATTTAGGTAGGAGAGGGAGAAAGCAAAAAACCTTTGGAAATGCAGATGCATTTGTAAAGCAAACAGAACAGCATGCTTAGGTCTGCTCATTTCTTCCTCAAAATGTAGGAATCAACAGCAAAAATAGGATTTACTTTGCCAGAAGCTTCAGACAAAGTATTCTCTACTGCTTTTTGTAGTTAACATGGTTTCCTCTCTAGCAGCAATATACAAGGCCATTCAAGACTCAAGGTTTTAACAGGGCCAAGCATAGTTCAGGGCCTTGAGCATATCAGTCAGAAGAAAACAAGGAGGCATTTACCRGAACCCAGCAAGACAGCCAGGCTTCCAAGGTTCAGCAGCACAAATAGCAGAAGAAAGTTCCATAAGCTTAAAGCAAAACAAAGCTGCAAATGCCTTCGTATCTTTCTCCATGACTCGAAATGCCTTTCCCAAATCCACAGATGGATCACAGTCCTGGCCAGTGGGCTTCCCCAGACCCCCTAAATACAGGTTCCATAATCTACAGTTCTGGTCTGTCCTTCAACTCAGCACAGCCCTGCTACCAGCAACTGCCCTGGCACTGAGGATATCACTGACACTGTATCATCTGGCAGTTTAAGTTCTCAGAAAGCTTGTGCATGCCACCTCAGCTACTCCATCTGAAGTAAGGAGAGCTCAATGTGACAGCAAAGAGCAGAACATGAAACAGCAGATTAGAAGGATCTCCATCTCTACAGCCCAATTACAATATCCCTCCCCTCTTCCCTCCCACCAGGTCCTAACTGATGCAGCAATCACAGATACAAAGTTTCCTTCTAAGCTTCAGGAAGGAGGAGAAAAAAAAAAAAGAGGGAAGAAGAAGAAAAAACACAGTCGATTAACAGTATTCTGTTATTCTGTTAATGCTCTCTAGACGATTTTCATGCTCTCTGATCCTTTTTGCATTTGTTCCCTGTTACCTGGTAAGTCCAATTCTCTTCGCATCTTAAAGTTAATTGCCTTTTGAGAATCCTGAAGATTGCCTTTTGAGATACCTCATTCTAAACCTATTTTTCTATGTTTCTCTTGCTCCCAGGTAGTTATACATAACTCAGGTCACACCACACGCATCATCTTYAGCGGCCACATTCCTCTGCTAACAGCAGCCAGTATCAGTTTGCTCTGCATACTGTTTCCCTACCTACAGGCTGCTTGCTCAAAAGAGTGTATTGAGATGCTTAGCTTGCTTCTTTCTGTTCTTTAAACGCATCAGTGATTTATTACTCACTCAAGCTTTATGCACTGAGGGAAATGCCACAGAAACACCTGAAAATTCCAGTCTGCCATGCACCTGTAGGAAGTACATTTCCCTGCATTCAGAACACACCAGCACTAACACCAGTGAAATCAGCTGGTCTTTGTCAGACCTCCAGCAAACCATGACTTCCTGCCCTCTGTGCTAAATGTGCAAAAAACAATCAATGGGCTCAGGGCAGGGTCCTTGATTGCTTGCAGCTCTTCAGATTACCTGCCCGACATTCAGAAGCAAGTACAAGGAATTCCTCCTAGGCCTCGTCAATGATGCCTCTAGCACACAGACTTACACACAGACTTACACTATTACATGTAGACTTACATGCTGAATTCCCTTGCACGCTTCTGAAAATTTCAATTAGCATCCAGAAAGCACACTGTAAACCATAGTAAGAATTCTCCAATTGCTTCTCCAAGGCGACTTCCTGAACTCAGAGGCAGATCATCTCCAACTACACATAACCACCCACAATTCTGTCAGAAACCAAAAGGTCCCTTAACACTCCCCTTTCCCCCCTCCCACATACCCCTCTTCCCACTCATGTTGCATTTTGGAAGTTCTTCTCTTTCTTATTTCAAATAAGCCTCCCAATGCTTACTTAAAAAAGAGAGAGAGAGAGAGAGAGAGAGAGAGAGAGAGAGAGAGAGAAGGAAGGAAGGAAGGAAGGAAGGAAGGAAGGAAGGAAGGAAGGAAGGAAGGAAGGAAGGAAGGAAGGAAGGAAGTTTCCTTAAGACTTTTTCAGCATTCATGAGTTCAACTTCCAGAAGTCTTCCTCCTGTTTTGGTACAGTCATATTTTGTGGCAATCCTCCAGTGTAATCAGAGATGCTTGACCCTGGCATTACACAGCAATAGCTCCACTGTATTTGACAAACAGAACGAGACAAGAATAAGTCTCCTTTCTTTACCTCTTCGCCTTTCCTATGGCATAGGAAGACTGCCCTGCCTGTGGAGAAAGCAAGCAAGCAATAATCTCTGAGAAATCATTTTGACCCTTATTTAATGACTAGTGTGGTAGTTAACAGCCCAAAGCAAAGCCTACAGCCATTAAGGCTGCAGAGGGGGAGAAAAGCCATTAATTGTATTCAGCTGAAGAGAGTTTTTGTTGGTCAAGTCACCAAAAAACACATCAGCTGACAATAATTCTTTGTCTTTGAGTTACATTCATAGAATTAAGACACAAACATTGTGAAGTGGAATACAGCAGGTGTAGCCTACCAATGCAAGCCTGCAGCCTCCATCCAGACCAGCACCACATCCCCTTTATGTTACAGCTGCAAGCGAAGGGGATCAAAGCAGGTACAAACACAAAGAGGAAAGAAGCCTTAAAACTGTTTAGGGAATCCGCTCCTTCGCTCAAGGGTTATTTGACAGTGCTAACAGACCGTRACAGGAGTCGTAGTGTAAGCAAGAATTGAGCCTAGTGTAAAGAACAGCTCAGCCTGACACGTACAGAGTTATTACTGAACCAAAGGTATTTCTTGTATGTCAGGGTTTGCTGTTTGGGTTGGGGGCAGGGAGGTTTTTTATTTATTTGGTTTATAATCCTATCTGAATAAAGGTAAACACATAGGGATTATAAATGAAATAAATCTGAAGCAGAATAGAATGGGAGTGGTAGAAAAAAAATCTCAAGAGGGTCAGGAGATAATGAAGATTATACCTCAATATTGGGATTATGATGTTAGTTCTTTATTTCAATAAAACTGGATAGAGATCTTTTATATCAGGGACAGAGCTTAGCTGTAAGGACAAAGTAATCTTCTGGGAATTATGCATACAGGCTCGACATCATTTTTATTGGATGGCTGATGAACTGGAAAACTCCAGGATAGCCTGGTTTTAATTTGTAATCTTAATTTTCATATAAATCGGTACAGTTGGAGGAAGGGGGGCAGATGTAGAGGGACTCTGATGCTGTGCTAATATTGTAGCATTAAGACAGCACATGCATTAAGGCTACAACTGTAACTCATCTAGTATCTGATCCCGTCTTTTTGTCTATCCATCTGCCTCCCATCTTTGCATCTATCTATCATTTAGGGAAAAAAAAAAGAAAGAAAAATCTCAGCAAACACCCAAGACAACATTAACATAACATTCCATCCGCCTTGTCCAAGAACTGTCTACAATCAACGGAGAAATGGAAGGTTGCTCACCAGGAGGCAGTGGTGTGAAGAAAGATGATCCAGGCAAGCCTCGTGCTTTGGGATTAACTCCATCCTGCCCTTTTGGTCTGCAATAAACTATCACAGTTCAATGAAAAATAATATTCTGTTTGTGGCTGTGAATACAGGGTCACCAAAACATAGGTCCCGAGCCCCGTTTTGGCATCTGGGCACTACAGCCCTCAGCATCAGAAACGCAAGTATCCACAACTCTTGTTACTAGCTTGTTGGGGAGGAATGAGGGCAGAGATCCAAAAAATCTTAAACTTTGGGGAAAATGTTATATAATTCCGTAACCCTGTGGCAATTTTCTCTTCAATTCCAGAAGTTTCAGCTCTTAGCGTTCCAGAGCTTGAAAGTTCCTCTGCACACAGCAACTGAAAACGACAGGTTTGGCTGAAACTTCCGTACTGAAATCACAGTATCAAATAACGTACAGAGGCTATACCTGCTTCAACAACTAATGGCCTTAATAAACAGGACACAGAAGATAACATGAGGAGCATTAAAAAGATGAACAGTTCTGTCACACGGGACTTACCTGTTCCAAAGAAGAGCAAAGCATTATTTTCATAAATAAGAGTCCCAACAYTGGACAACTATCAGGAATGAAGAATTACTCTGGAATAGATACATTAAATCACTAATACTCTGTTGAATAAGAAATGGATTGTAACATCCATGCTATCCCCCAGCTTCACGTAGTATCTCTTGATATTATCAAGATAGTATATCTCTTGATAAGTAACAAAATATGCAACTTAGATAGCACAGCCCCTTTCATAAGGGCAACAATAACAGAAGCTCTCAGAATTCCTTAGCACTTGACCATTAAAACAAGATTTCCAGAGGGAAAACAGAAGTGCCAAAAAGATGTATATTTACTCATGCTGATAGCTTGCAATCCCAGCCTTTAAAATGAACCATTATATTAGCACTGAGAGAGAGAGGAGAAAAAAAAAAAACCCAACATACTATTCAGTTTTCAAAATATATAGCTACTGTAAGATGAAGAGAATGGGCAGAACTTTTCTTCTTTTTTAAAACCTGCCTGATACCAAAGTGGAGAAAGAATGACAAGAAGTAGTCTGATCCACTCAGACATAATCTTAAAGTGTAAATTTCTTTATTTCATTAGTGTCAGGAATGCCATAAATCAATTCCAACTCTTGCTTTTGTTTCTGAGATGATGGTGCAACATGCTGACCGATKTTGCACATGCCAGTTGAAGAAAGGGCTACCAGCCCTTTCCCTGTTCCACTTCTYCCTCTGCCCCAAACATACACATCTCACCTCAAGTTCTTCCCCCTCCTCAATCYACTCCTCCACTCTGGTAGAGCCAGCACATCGCTAAAATGAGTTAGTATGAGCACCAGTACCAGTCACTGCACCGCAATGAATCACCAGTAAAGCCAGAGTGGAGTGTGGAGAATCATGCTGACCATGGCACTTGATCAAAACAGAAGATAAAGAGGCATGTGATGACATCTTATCCTGACTTTCCAAAAGCCTCCAGTTTCTCCATAAGACCTTCCAGAAAATAAAGCAGTTGTGAACACAAGAAACATTTTGGCCATGAGTTAGACAGAGAGATGGAGGGGAGGGGTTGGCATGAGGGAGAGATTAGGATTAAATGGTCAATTAATATAATGGCAGAAGATTAACAAGAAGGTGCCCCAAGACAGTAAAACCAGAGTTATTTACAGTCATTAGTCATGATTTAGAAAAGGGGGTGAGAAGACAATCTGTGCATGTATACCTGTGCAGATTAGTCAAATCTAGAGAACTGAGTAAGGAACATAAGAAAGATGACTARAGGACAGAAGATTTTCAGCAGTGAAAAGGAAAGGTAAGGAGCATTTGAAGGAACAATGGAAACTCCTGTGCCAAGTTCTGTGCAGAGAAAATTGCAAATCTAAAAAGTCAGCATGTTATTTTGAACTAGCTAACGCACTTCTCCTGTGCCACGGCAATCGTATCGGTACAGATAAAGGCGAACAGCAAGTGTTAAAGTCTTATGGAAGGCATACAATGACAAATGCATTATGATCAATCTACACGTATAAAAATCCACAGGAGACCAAGATAATAAAAGGCATTCTCACATGGACTATAACTACTACTCAGATTCATCCTGTCCCTARTAAGTTACAGAAAATTGGTTCCAGATAAAAAACATGGCAAATAATCACAGGTTTACTGTAAAGGGCTTGGGTTTATTTTTCCTGCAATTACAGATGGTCATTTAAGGAAGTAATATACAAAGAAYAAATAGGGAGATCTAACCAAATAAGTGCGACCAGTTTTTATGAAGAGACGATTACACTCAAGAAGACTGAAAGGCAACCAGGTTATAAGTGAAAAATAAAATCCTTTTTCATCCTATTTCCTATTTATCCTTGAAACTCATTGCAACCAATATTGGTATTTATTAAGCAGCATGACATTAATGCTTTATTACTCTATAACAGGCAGTTAGCATTAGCTGTTTTTAATATTGACATTTAAAAATGGATCTATACCAACATGACTCCAAAAAAAATGATGCTGCCTTCTCCAGCTCACATCTTTTGCTTTCTGTCATTTTGCAGTTGTCCATTCAGGATTTCCCTCCCCCTTTCATTTTTCCCTTAAAACAACTAGTTTGCCATTGCTATCTCCTACCAGCAATAACAAACAGGATTATCATATAATTCAATATAACGTTATATACTACTTGATGGCTACAAGAGTGTTAAGAATAAAGAAAATTTTCAAGATACTGATTTTACAGCCCTGCTATCACCACATGTGCAAAGGTGATTTTAAAACAACAAGTTAAAAACACATCTTTAAACTAAAAAGCAAGCTGTGAAATGCAAAAAGAAAAATAGGATTCCTTCCAGTATGACTACTGATCCCTATTACCTGGAGTCTACAAGTAAAAAGCTGTATAATGGTGGGAAATGATGGATTTTTCCATCAGTTTTTTTGCAGTATGAAAACCTCTCTGTGTTCCCGTTCCTTTTAACGGCTTGCTAAAAAATTACTAAAGGAAATGCACAGCAGAAATCTCTCCTGGCTTCTCTGCTTGCCCTTCTTCTCACTGGCCCATCACACTGTTTATCAGCTGTGACTGGGACCTGAATTACATCCTTGGTGACAGCCAAAGCCAAAGGGACCGAGTACATCCTGCAGCAAGCAAGCAAATCAAGTACTGGCATGAAGCCTGAGACCATGCCCCGGGGACAGATGGTACACTGCCTGGTGGAGCAGAATACAGACTTTTCTGGGTCACATGAACTCTTCTTACAACCAAGTTGGGAAGTTTACCTTTTTTTCAAATTCCTCAGAAAGASAGAAAGTTCAAGGAGAAAATACAGACCTTCCCTTCATACAGTTCTGGAAACGGATTGCAAAAAGCACAAGAATCATAGGTAAATGAGTGTCYTGATACATCTTGTCCATGGTGTGGGACAAAAACCTAATGCTTGTCCCCCTTCTATGACAGCTGAGAAATGCATGATTTCCTACTCAGCTAAGAGCTTTTTCAGCACATACGCACCATATCCTACAAAACTAGATTCCTTTCTGTGATCGAGTCTGCCAGCTATCGCCATGAACTGGTGAACACAATAACCACTGCAAAGAGAGCTAAAGGCCCTGAGAATAAGCCATCCAGGCAGCAATGATGGTCAAATACAAGTGGAGGAGCCACAGTCACACCTCACAAACACTAGTGAAAACCACGTATGTTGTCCAACTCAGTGGTGCTTACTGAAGTTTTAAAGTGACATACTCAAGCCTCTTCACAACTGTGTGCAGAAGTGAACTGTACTAATCTSCAAGGATTTAGTACCATATAGAATTTCTCAGCCTCACTGAAGGGAACCCCTGTGTTTTAGTACCTCTGCTTCAGTCCAAGTCACAGAGAGAGTAAAAATCACAACCAACCTGGAAATCTTTTACCCAGTACTCCAGTTTCTCCTAAATAAATAGTATTATAAATATAACATTACAAAATATTAAAATATAAATATTTAATCAAAATAAATATTCTAAAATATTATAAATAAGATGGAAACTGCTACACCTCTGCTTTTTTTTTTTTTTTTGAAACGTATGACAATCTGTAAGTAAACACTCACTTGAGGAGAAAAGTCACTGTTTACGGGCACGAAGAACAGTCATTCCCACACATCCTTGTGAACAGAAACTCATTGCTAAGTAGAAAAGAAAATGGAGTATGAATATGGCTGAACACATTTCGGGATAAGTAGCCAGCTACTTCAATAAGTGTCACAGAGCAGCTTGTAAATATGTATGTGTGCACATATCTTTAAATAAAGGAAGGACAAAATTTTGATAGTTTCAGACAAACACAGATACAGGMTTAATTCTGTTTAAGACTTTTCATGCAATATTAGGCAAACTACTCAATCATTCTATTAAGTCCCCAGCCTAAAGCAGTAACTATATCCTTTTCATACCTTTCTCTCACCTCAACCTAAGTCTTAGCTCACACTAAGCAAACACTTTGTGTTTGCAAAGATCCTAGCTCACTCTACAGACCTCTCCCTAGTCTCGTTAGCTCTGGGCAGGGATTCTACAAAATAAAGAGGGAAGTAGTCAACAAATGACCATTTCTCATGCTAAGTCTATGATGCGCTGTTGTAGATGTTGTATATGCTGCACAATTTGCTATCTATGGCTACAAGAATAGCACAAGTTTGGTTACCTTACAGGTCTCTTCTGCGTCTTTTCTCCTAACCACTAGGGCCTTCTGTCATGGAGTCTTAGTATGCCACATAGTCTCAATYACAAAAGCAGTCGGAATGACAGTGCATTCCTAGCTGTCTCTTCTAGCTTTTAACTTCCTTTTAACTTCCTGTTAACTTCTCATCAATTGTAAGCAGAAGTAGCTAAAAGCTCCTTTGGGTTCCAGCTGTCCTCTTCCCTCCTTATGCAATCCTTTCTTACGATTTCAGGCTTGTTCATTCCCAATACATTTAGTTAAGAGATCTTCTATTGGCTTCCAGGGCAAAGACTTGAGTACTAAGTAGCTTTCCCACTGTTCCTGTCTAATCTTCCTATTTAACAACCTGGAGACTCCTCAGCTTTAATAATCTTTCCTATATAATCCTGATAGCTACTTCCCAAGCAAGAAAGAGTTAAACTACTTGATCATTGCCATTTGGAATTTCTGGACTTACTTCGTGTGTTATGCTGCCACTCAGTCAAGGCTGCAGCTCTGTGTTGTGATATTTGATGCAATAGACCCTTAATCCTCATTCTCTCCTCAAATATTTAATGGGGTCTTTCCCCCCCTACCCCCAGAAGTAGAGAGCCTTCCTATTCTCTTTAACTTTAGACTCTATCAAAAYGCTGCTCTATCTGTGGTTGGTAATAATATCCTGATGACAGTATTGAGACAAAAAAAATACTATATCTAGGAAGCTACTCATCACACCCATTTCTCAACAGATTGATCACCAGGTGTAGCAACTTTTCTTACTGCTGTGCAAACTACATTTCCCTGCATTCAGAATGCGCTAGCACTAGTGAAATCAGTTAGCGTTTGTCACAGACTTCCATCAAATCATGACCTCCTGCCTTCCGTGCTAAACGTGCAAAAAAAAAAAAAAAAAAATCAACGTGCTCAGGGCAGGGTCCTCGGTTCCTCGCAGCTCTGCAGATTACCTGCCTGAGATTCAAAAGCAAGTACAGGAAATTCCTGCAAAGTACAGTGTCTTGATCTTGAAGGTTCAACTGCACTTCATTCTGTTTACACACAAAAAGAAAACAAAGTCGTCTCTGAATAATTATAGTTTTTCTTCCTTGGTCTAAAAGGGTAAGTGAGCAGGAACCAAAAGCCAGCCTTCCTATGGCCCATGTCCTCTAAACGCTATCATTTCTCCAAAATGGCTGCACTGGCCTTAAAATAAATAGATGTACCCTTTTTCTTCTCCCCCCTGCTCAGAGGCAGGGGTGTGGAGAGAAGTAGAGAAGGAAAAAAGACAACACAATGATTTCTATACAGATATATATACACACACACACACACAGGCATTTTTAAATAACACACATGAAATCGGATTGCAGTCCACCTTATTTTCCGGAAGCGCTACTTCTAACCAGATGCGTTCCAAGTCACATCCTGAATCACCCTGCCATAGAAGGCAGGCACTACTGTATCTCAACACCAACAGAAACTTTCTGCAGTATGTAACACTGCTCCACAAGACAATATCTTCACATGTGGTCTAGGGATTAGATTTCTTGAACACCACACCACAGTGGAGAAAAAAAATGGTTTGCAAAAAAAAAAAACAGCATTTTAGTATTACTCGCTGAGCCTGACTTCAGTTTGGGGCTTAATCGGGGGCTTCCAATTACACAGAAGAGTCACTAAGACCAGAGGAAGCTGATSCCATCCTCAACAGTGTCATATGTCAAGTCAGAGACATGGATATGACACTGTTACCTTCTGATATTCATGGACACAGTGAACAAATGGCTGGTTACTGTCAACCATTCAGCTAGTTTAAAAGGAAATTCAGAAGCGTTTAAGTATCTCAGCTGTCCCTCTGAAGGTAAAYTATACACTGTGAATCAATATTAACAATCCTTTGTCTGTTCTTGGTATTACCGGACTTCTCTGCTGTTAACATACTGCCTGAAAAATTGCTTCATCTTTGCTTCCGTCCAGGAAAGAATAGAGAGAACTAGAAAAGAATGTAAACACCCATCAATCTCCATACAGTATCTTTTTAATCAAGAATCACAGGTTAATCCTAGCTTTCGAAATATAATAATCATAGAACATTTGATATACTAAATTCATTCAGGAACCGGACATGAAAAATATATAATCCTGTAAAGCTACAGAGATTTCTGATCAAAGTAGAGCAGGTAAATCAAACCTGGAATGAAAGGATTAGAAAAGAAAGGTTACTGTAAYATTCTTTTCTGTTAAGTAACAGGGAAGCAGATTTCATTGAATCTTGCTCTGTAATTCCCATCTGGAAAAGTAGTGTTGGAGGAATGAATAGGTTTGAAGAAATGCCTTTTATGACATCTGTAAAATCAAAGAAAAAAAAAAACACACAATCACAGCCCACTGTAATCCCACATCTAGCAGCAGGTACACTGGTGCTGATCAAAGCCAGGCATTTGGAATAGCCAAACCAATGCGATAAAATTCTTCTCTTCTCCCAAACTTCCCTGCCACATTTCAACTTCCCTTTAAGCCAGCTAACAGCCAGGCGAGTAGATGGAAGAAGGAGACTTCTTTCTTTTCTGCAGAAACACCTTGCTGTATCTGGCCACTCAGAAGCTTTCTGTTATTAACATATATCATTATGCACTGACATCATATTAACTTTCTTGCTCTAAGATACTTATACAAAGACTTGGTTCCACTTCTTCCCCTTCTATTAATATGTCATGGAGAATTTAAGGTAAAGTTCCAAACGGTCCAATTTTGCTAGATCCCACTGGAATCAACAGAATGCTTGGGAACACAGTGTGTAGAAGAGCAACACACCCACCTACCTCCAAGGCACCAGAGGAGAACAGTCAAAATATGCATCTGTTCTTTACAAACGATCCAATATGCCACAAAGACAAGCAAACACCTTTCACACATTTCAAGTCAATCCGGAATACTCCTGTATAGTCAGCTTACATTGTAGCAGTCAAGGGAATTCTATCCCAGTACGTGCAAAGACAGAAGGCAGAAATGACTTCTCCTCCTCCACTCTAAAAAAGCTGAGGAAAAACTCAGATCGCAGTTTCCCTCTGCAGAAACCTGAACAAAATCATACGCAGCAATGAACTTCAGCCCTGGAATTGCCCTTAATRTTGCCTCCCAGATGCTGTGTTCAGCAGAACTTTGTTTTTCAATTCTCAGCTCTCTGAAAATACAACTTAGCATCTTCCTTAGCCCTTCCCCCAAAACAGAAATGTAGCCATGTACTGAAAGATGCAACCTGTTTTTTTTTTTTTTTTTTTTTAAGGAAAAAAAAATCCTTGTTTTTCTTCCATAACATCACCAGCAACCTCAAGAGAAGGAAGTGTGGCACATATAAGAAAGCAACTGCCATACTCGTCAATGTTGTAGCTGGTAGTGCCAAAACAGTTGCATATCCTCATTGACATGAGCTCTGATACCATCTATACATGTGTTCCTTCAGTTATTCCCCCTCCTCAACAAAGTTAGTGTGAAAATCCAGTTACTACCTCCACATTTTGCCCAAATCATGTATATAAGCACCACTGCTCTCTCATATAAAGCCAGGAAGTGCTGCTGCCCTTGCTTAAGGCTTTTATTTTTCTTTCTTGCAAAAGATTAATCAATCTTCTGGTCTCTCCTAGTCTCCTCATGAAAGCAGTTAAGCATGAAACGCCCCTGCACAGAGTAGTATTTCATATTTTTGGCCATATGTACTAATTACTTCCTTTTCCCTTCCTATCTGGGTGTGGGGAAGCCTGCAAGAAATAACTCCTATGTCAAAAAGAGGGGAAAACAGCATACTGCACTCCTCTGCTGCCTGTCTGGAAGACTGTCATGCATACTAAGACTCCTCTGAACTTCTAAACTACAGTTTAAGAATTGTAATCAGGCTCATCCTGCTCTAAGAACAGCTTGTTACTTACTCAGAGATGTTCAAGCTAGGAAATTTACTACAGTTATTCTTTAAAATTGTGCAGAAATTTGATCATAGTGCAACATACCTGTCATGCTGAAAGTGAAACAATCAAAAATAAAATATGATATGCACAAGCTTGAATCACCACAGACTTTCCCCAGTCTTACAGCAATATAAAACCATTAACCACAATGGTCAATACAGCAGCSCATCAGTGTCACACCATCAATTGAGGTAGGTAGATCTACTAATTTCAGCATACYAGTGCATGTTTTACAGTAGACACAAGGGTTGATCTCATCAGGAGTCTCATGTTTGGTCTGCTTCCTCCCTTTTTCCCTAGGGCTCCACTTCCTGGAGTCATACGACTATAAGCAAATTCTACACTTGCATTTTATTTTTACCACCAAATATTTCTAGCTCTCCAGGGTTTGGCTAAAAGCTGAGAAATATGAGTTTGAGTTTCTCAAATCCAGACGCAAGGAAAAAAAAGCAAGAAGTTTTAAAGTCTAATTATGTCTCAGGACTGATTTACAGTTGCACTTAAAGTTGAAAGAAGGATATAAAGCTATGTGATTTCTTCACGTACATTATTGGAAAAATAGTTGGCCTTTGACTAAAAAAGACCCAAGAGGCAGAGGGATACATCATACTAAGTATATATTGCTAAGAGAAGGAGAGGCGTCATCATGAATTATCAACTAATTACAGATACATGTTTTAAAATAAAATGTTTTCTTATCTGCTATTTAAGTGATTAGAGATACTATAAACAGTAGAAATCAAAGTAAAGAAAAAAAACATCTCATCACAGACTGAAGTCTGCCACTCTTCCTCATTGCAACTGTCACATTCCTTTTTTCCAGTCTCATATCTCARAAGAGTCTTGCTAGTGATACTTCTGATTAAAGAAAATGTTACTCCATGCAAGGGTTACAGCCTTCTAACAATATAAATGCTSGGGCCCTGTTGAGCTTACCTCCACTCCATCTCAAGTAGCTGAAAAATTGCAAAGCAAAAGTAGACACGAAAGTGAAAGCTAAGGATTTTACACCAAGTTAACTTCCCCCCTTTTGGGGGTTTAATGTCACTCATTCAATCTAAACTGAGAAAGTCAAGTGTGACATTTTGTGATTCAAGAGCTGCATTAAGCAGTTATGAAACTGCTGTAATTTACGGCAAGAAATAAAGCCAGCCTAGAATACTTCAGCCCCAATTTGCTACAACAACACACCTCATTGGTCACTGAATAGCTAAAAAAAAGCTTCCCTGTATAAGAAACTTAACTAGTATTAGCTTAATAAGAAGTTATCAGTTTAAAATTGGTTCTCATTACTACATCTATGGGCTCAATACACTATTTACAATGCTATGACCACCTATTTTCTGCATAATACAAGAGGCACACCAGATGAAAAACAAAGCAAAGATCATCCACCCATCCATACGCTCACATCACTTCTCCCACAACATCAAACACTAAACCTAGGAATCTTGGAAGGATTGAGATTCTTGTTTCCCACTGATTTCATCCACAGCCAGCCATCCAAATCCTTTTGTTAGCTTTGGAAAGCCTCCCTCATGCATGTTTTTCCCCTCAAGTAAAACAAATTACTTAGTCACCGTCTATTCACACCCTCAAGTCCACGCTCGTGGAACTCAATTCCAGTGGAAACAAACATGCTTTTAAAGCCTCATTTCCAATACATCTTAGCAGCAAATTTGGGAGCAGCTAGGTCAACCCCTTCACAATGTCTTCACCACTGAGGTGTCCCAAAGCTGTATAAAATACCCCTAAAGCTCCTGTAATTTAAGTACGCATTCTGAAACCCAGAGCTTGTGCTTAGACTCCCATTTTCATTGTCTGCTCAATCACAGAAATTTAAGTTGACGACAGAATTTGGCCTAGAGGATTTAAGTTAGAAASAGCTAAACAACAAAACCCAAAATACAAAATACTCCATAAAACCAATACAATCACTACTGTAAATAAAATCACTGGTACTTCGTAGGTTTGTAGGGAAAGATGTCATCAGTTACTGCCCAAACACCTATACCAGAATGCATGAAAGATCTCAAAAAGGACTTCAGGACATGGTATTATTTCATCCGTTTACATCTATGCTAATCATTGCTCTTACACAGCACTGTAAGTGTCAATGAGCATTTATATATGGTAACGTTCAAGTGACAGATACACACTTCTACTAACACTATCTAGAATAAACACAGCAAATATATCTAAAGGCAGGGTCAGAAAAGCAAATTCATCTGTAGTTGAACCCACAAACAAGCTTTAATTTAAACAAGGTTGTCACTCTGGTTGGAATAACAAGCCATGGGGAAACATGAGCAGGTTTTGAAAAGATACACTTTGGACACATTTAAGCTCAAAGGACATTCTGCAATTACCACCATGAATAAACACTGAAAGTATGTTTTTCAAACTGCATTAAAACAAGCAAGGCAAAACTTCAATTTAATATTGCCTGGTATGTTCTGACAAGTCTCCTTCAATCAAATTATTATTACACACACACAAATTGTAAGTACTTTCTAACTTTGTGTACCATCTTGCTTCTGATGTCAGCTTTACAAAAAACAGCTGATCAAAGAGCTGTTCCTAAGGCATTTCCCCACTTATGAATAGCAGCAATACACTGTCAATGCTTAAGACAAAACGTATGTATTTTTSAGGTCCACTGGAATTCACTTGAGTTAGTTTTTTGCAGTAGTTGCTGGGCAGAAATCATGTCATGTGATTTTAACTAGTGTAAAATCTTTAATTCAAGCTTCAAATTTGATCACTTAATTGAGTGCTGCATTTCTTATCCTAATGAAAGGTGAGTTAAGAGGATTATTATTTATGCTATTTATAGTTGATTTWAAAGCAGTTCATCTTGCTAAGACATTCCATTTATTTTTATTCCAACTCAAAAGTAATCTTTTAGTCTTCAACTGCAATCAAAGTATTGCAGGATATTTAGCACCTAGAGCAAGCATCTCTACCATTCCCTTGAGAACAGGGATTACTAAAGGTAGTACGTCTCAGTACAAAACCAACAAGTTACAATGCCCGTGCATTCTCATGTCTGAAACTAGTCACATGAAGCTAAATCAGCCCCTAATTCTGAAGGAACCAAGCAGTTAAACACTAAGGTTACAGAGAAAAATCAAGTTGTCTCCTCCTCCAAATATTTCAGACCAGGTAACAACAAATGCACAGCTATGGTAKCATTATGGAAAATGAAAAGTAAACAGGTATTCACTTCCCCTTTACACAAAAGAAAGAAAGAATGAATTTTCTTACTAAAGAAAAAAAAAGAAAAAAGAAAGTTAGTCAAGTGCCTCGATAAACATTTTTCCTATGAGCGAACCAAGTGACCTGGCCACTACATCTGACAGCTGAGGACCATCACATCCTGTCACTGCACATGCCTTCCAAGACTCTCCTAGAGATTGAAAGGAGAAGACAGCAGAACTATCCTGAACGAGGTGGTTCCTACTTTAATTAACAACCTTTGTATTTCCTCGGGGGAAGATCCTGCAAAGCCAAATGCTGACCCAAGGCACTGTTCACTGCCACTGAAGGAGTATGGGTTGTAGCAACYGCTCTAAACTAGTTTTGAGGACTCCAGCCGTCATTACAAGCTCCAACATAACCAAGCAGCACCTTTCAAAAACCACAGCAGATGATTTTCATGAAATTCATTCYATATCCCCCATTTAACTTACCAGCAGTTGCCCGAGAACAAGTCACAGGCTCCCRCTGTAACCAATGCTTCTTCTGCAGTCCATGAATGAAGCATCATGAAGTGGCTATTGGAGCTGACAGAGAACTATCACAGCCAAAGCTGGCTGAGGTTTGTCTATCCATCACAGTAACTTCTGCCAACCTGTCACGGTGGAGCAGGAATGCCACAGAAAGCTCAGCCCTCAACAGCAAACCTCACCTGCTTGTGTGGGTCTCAGCACATCACTCAGCATTTGCAGTCCTAAATGGCAAATGGCTACCTGTTAGAGGTTCCAGTAGAAAAATCGTGTTACAAGCAACATTCTACCATAAAGAACAGCACACACAGGGGAGCCGCTAGCTAGCCATACACAGAAGGGAAGAAATGCAAAGGAACAAATATATTACATTCTTATTCAATTGGTACTTCTTTAATTGCTTATTTATATCTCGATTTAAATAAGGCAAATTAAAGAGATAAAATCGTGTTTTCTTTCTGCTTTACTGAAAAGGCTTTTCCCCCAGTACACATTTATTTTTACAGTATCCATCCTCTTAATATCATTACTATTTATTCAACATTGATACTTAACGCTATCAGCTCTGCTTTTGCTTCAAATAGTAGATGAATCTGCAAACACATGATCTGAAAGCTCAGTAGTGCTTACTGAATTTGAACAGCACTCAAAAGAAAAACAGTCTGAAATCACTGGAAGCATCCATCAGTATTAACACACTCTGTGTTATACTYAGATACTAGGAGAAAACAATTTTATAATCTACTAACATAAACCAAGTACCTTCCAAAAAACCTGAAGAGACTTCCTCTCTCTTTTCTTGCTAAAGAATTGCTAAGCAGTCAATGACATCTCTAACAAATGCATACGTTAAAAGCAAAGTAAATCCACACAAAAAAACCTTGCAAAAATACCACCAATTGGCAACAGTACCAACTGAYTCTTTTCAAGGCAGCAGGTTTAAAACCAAAAGAGGGTATTTGCATGCAACACAATTCCATTGCAGGGACTCATTGCCACAGTACATCCTAAAAGCAAAACCAAAAATGGCTTCAAAGGAGAAATCAGATAAATTGATGGAGGACTCGGAGGTGAAGGATTATTAGCCACAAATATTTATACAAAGCTGCTACCTCAGGAAGTTCCTAAATCTTGGAAGTTCCAGAATTGGAACACATGACTTAGTATTTGCCATATTTCTCACTTTTTATAAGCATTCCCTCCTGACTTATGTGAGATGTAATCATTAAGTTTTAGTCCCCATTCTCTGCAGTTGCTGTCATGTTCATCTTAATGTTGGTTTTGTTTTGCAAAGTTCCTTTCAAGGAGTGAAGCTTCACATTATTTCAATAAAAAGTTTTTGTATGATGGAGARACTACCCTCCAGTAAACTATTTTTTCAAGATAAGGTCCCAGCACAACCAGCCAAGAATCCACTCAGCGATCCTGATGCAGATCAGACAGGATCCAGTCCAGAACAGAAGGCCAAAAGGAAGCAACTAACATCCAGCTTTCATGCCAAGTTCTTAGTATAGATCAGACCCCAGCACCAAATCCCGAGGAAAGTGAGAACTGTTGATTGCTAGGGTCTTCTCAGAAGCAGGCATCTCTGAGAAGGCTGACAAGAAACTGCTGGATCCTGAGTTCTTTTGATTCTCTTGGCATTTCCTGTGCTCAAGTGTCTCCAATCCAGCCTTCTCACCTCAGCAACAGGCAAGTCTATGGCATATGCACTTTGCTGAGGCATCACTGATAGAAGTTCCACAAAAGCGAGCTAGAAGGGGACTGTACCACATTAGAACATTTCATCGTGGCTTTATCAAGAACTACAGATACAGAAGCTTCAACAGTTCAGTCCTCCCAAATATTGAATTATTTGAGAATTGACAAGAAATTATCAAGGACCTTGGTCTCAGCTTCTCCCTGTACTGCTAAAACATCAACTCCCTCTCCTTTTTCCCCCAGAAAGGAAACAAAAAGCAAGCAAGCACAGGTATAGCCTCATTCTATTCTATTCTCTTGCACTTCACCTCTTGTTCTTCACAGCTCAGTACTAATCATCAGTCCATAATGCAGTGCAGAATTGCCAGCCCCATCCTGATGATGTAGTTATTTCCAATTGGCACTTGGGAGCAGTGAAGATGGGAGGCATTACTCATCGCCAGGAGTACAGATGTTTCTAATTGCTTTCCATTACCAAGAATAACAGCTGTTTACATCTATCAGCAAATAATTCACAAGAGCTCCAGACTATTAAGATAACACACCCCACCTGGTCACCATCACAAGYTGTCAAGGCCAAGGCAGTGGCTGCCAGAATCCCCTTCTGCATCTCTGTTCATCAAATGACAGCATGTGTCACCTTCAGATATCCTTATGCTACCCCACAAGCTCTGGCTTCTTGGTGGCCTGACAGATCAAATGGACATATGGATTCTTCATGGCTTTGCAGTAAATGTTTTATGGTTATGCTGCAGCCAAGGGCAAATGACAGAAGAGAAGGGACTTGCAAATAACCCAATGAAAAAAAAAAAAAAAAAACTTTCTACACTTCTAATTAACTAGCAAAAAAGTGCGCCYGCTTTGCTCTGCAGCTGTGCATGGAACATCCTTTAAAGGTACCCAAAATAGCTGATGAAATGATTAATTCTTCAGCTTTTTTAGGTATTGTACTGGGATCAGGTAATGAGCCTGAAGAAAATGGTTAACAAGGGAACTCAGCTGGTCATTTAACTGAATCAAGTTGGCTTTTCTAAAGCTCATGCAGGCTTATGTTGGTGCAAACAGTTCATTGACTCTCGTTTTCCTCATCTCAGCCAGTCCAGATCATCAGCTCTGCAGCAAATAGGGTGGTCCTTTCTATAGTACTTCATAGTTYGGGGGTTGAGTTGGAGACAAGGGCTCCTCACCATGTCAACAGTACAAATACAGAAACAGACAATTAAAATCAGGAATTAGGAAACAGGCAATAAAACACCCTGTGACTGGCATATCTAGCCAATTCATTGGTATTAGGTATTTTCTGGTAAATACRCTTGCATTTATATTTGCCTCACGGTGCTTTATATGTTCGTGCATCTGTCCAAAATAACCAAAAATATGCATCTGTCCAAAATGATCTGACTGCACAAACAGAAATAGACCACAGACTCAGAGCCAGTTCTCACTGACTTGAAGAGAAGTATCATGGAGAGAGAAAGAGAAAAGTAATGTCTCCAACAATTGTTATGGTCTGCATGTAAACTCTTCCTCCAGCCTTTTAATGCTCAGATTTCCCATTCTCCGTGAAAAACCTTCTGGCTTATAAAACTCTGCAGAGAGTACTCCGCTAGTTACTATAGTATGCCAGGATCTGCTCTTCAGAGTATTTTCCATATTAAACTATTTCCACTGAGTAAGTTATTATTTTATACTCAAATATTTACAGCAATAAAACACTCCTAAGACAGACTTAACCCCCACTAAACTTAGTTTGCATCAGGGAGCTTATACTGCTTTAATTAGTTTAGCATAAAAGTAGTAAAAGTGTTTGCACAAAGACTTAGCACGGAGGTCCTATGTGATCAACTAGAAAGAAAGATTCCAAACAATCTGAATAAAGTATGCAGTTCTGAAGATGGTCTTATTTCTTATTTGTTTGATCTACGTCCTCATCCTTCTTTTAAAATCAAGTTCCAAAAGGTGTTTCCTGAAATTATGGGGGTACCACAGGTGCATCCGTATAACCCACATTTCAAAAGGTTTTGATATCCCCTCTTGCACAGGAACACATCTCTTCCCTCCCTACACCAATTACACACAATATCTAATCAAAACAGGATCTCAACTCTCCTGTTTTTCCCTGAAGTTCCATTCTTCTGTAGTGAAGGAATAGCCTGAAGTTCCCCCAGAGACAAATACAAAGAGTTCCCTGAAGAGCTATGGGAACAATTGAGAGGACAAATGTGTTAAGGAAGTATAACATAGAAGAGAAGACAGAAAAGAGAGCAGGAGTTCATACTGTAACAATATACCTGTCACCAGAAAGCAGTTAGCTCTCCTCCTTTGGTTCATTCTGCCATAGGGGCAGTCAAGATGCCAAATTAGCATGTGGAGTATTAGTTTCTGCAGCAGACATGCTGACTTGCTAGCAACTCAATAAGCCCAYGCATGACTGCTTTTCACAGAGACCRATGAGTCCTTTGGACTGGCTTCTATTGTCTTCAAGTCTGCAATTTGCTCAGGAGCTGCTCAACTTTGACCCTTTGTACTGCGGTATCCAAAGGGCAAACAAATGGTCGTCTTTCATTTTTATCTAATGCCACTTGCACGGCCACAGGTTTAAGAGACTAACTCATCACACTGTACTACAGCRATCCTGCTGCTGAACACACTACTGTCTGCAGGCTGCTCTGTGAAATCCAGTCTAGCACTGTTCACCAGTCAAGCATATGCTAAACAGATCAAGCATATGCTAAACACAGGTGCTATTTCCATCCAAGAGGCAGAAAAGGCCTCATTTCACCTGGCAGAATTATCTCCATCCACCTCCTCACCCTGCCTCCAGAAGAGTCTGATCAAGCTAGCCCCACAACCAAGATCTACTGTACATCATACTGCAGGTCACTTTTGAGGCTCAGTGAAATCAAGAGGCACCGGTTGTACAACACGAAAGGGTAATCCTGAATACCTGTGGCAACATGTGTTAGACAACCAAGTCTTGTTCAACTTATTCCAGTCTCATTCAGCTTACTCATCAATGACGTGGATGAAGGGACAGAGCGCCTCCTCAGCAAGTTCACTGACAACMCCAAGCTGGGAGCAGCGGCTGAGGCATCCGAGGGCCTGGATCCGCTGAAGAACTGGGAACAGAGGAACGTCGTGAAGCTCAGCAAAGGCAAGTGCAGGGCCCTGCACCCCGGGAGAAATAACCCCGGGCAGCAGGACAGGCGGGCGGCTGACCTGCCGGAAAGCAGCTCCGCCGAGGAGGACCTGGGAGCGCTGCTGGACGACAAGGTGACCACAAGACAGCAACGCGCCGTGGTGGCCAAGGCGGCAAACGGTGTCCTGTCGGGGTGCATTAGGAGGAGCGTTGCCAGCAGGTGACCCTGCCCCTCTCCTCAGCCCTGGGGAGGCGCCTCATCTCCAGTACCGGCTGCAGTTCTGGGCTCCCCAGGACRAGAGAGACATGGGGCTACTGGGGGAGAGTCCAGCGTAGGGCTGCAAAGATGATCAGAGGGCTGGAGCACCTGCCCGGTGAGGAACGGCTACGAGAGCTGGGCCTCCTTAGCCTGGAGAAGAGAAGACTGAGGGGGGGGGGGATCTTGTCAATGTCTATAAATACCTTGGGGGGAGGGGGGAAGGATGTACCAAGGGGATGGGGCCGGACTCTTTTCAGGGGTGCCCAGTGACAGGACAAGAGACAACAGGCACAAACTGAAACACAGGAAGTTCCTCCTGAATACGATGGAGGACTTCACCGTGAGAGTGACAGAGCCTACAGAATGGACCCTTCTATGCCAGCATGGTCTCTGACACAGGACAAGCATTCAGTCTAATACAGGGCACACATTTACCAGGCTGTTCTTCCTAGAGCAAGCTGTAGATGAACGCATCTTCAGTGTATACAGATTTATAAGGATAAAGTTACAGGACTAAATCTTGGCTACCTATACTTTTTCCACATGAAATTTTTGGTTGTCCAAAACAGAATTTCATCCAGCTGAGTTTACAAACACTCAGAATATTTGCCTGAAAATCCCAGTTTCCAAGTAATTCATATGTCTATGGCTCTCAGTGTATGATAAATTAAAGCTGTATAGTGTATGGGGGAAAAGAAAGTATAAATAAAAGAACCACCATTTCTCAGTAGTGCTTGTTGTATGAAGTGTTCTAATATGAAGCTGCCACATAACACTGAAGAGCCTAAAAGTCAGCCTGGTAATGCTGTATTTAATTTAGGGTTAGATAAACCAGATTAACAGAGCATCCATTCTTTACATCATAGGGGAGAAGGGGAGGAGGATGGAGGAAATAACCTCAAGGAAAGTCACAGAGCTAGTCCCGTATTTCTAATCCTAACAATAATCTATGTAGGAAGTAGTTAAGGAACTGATCACATATTTCTCTCTCAAGAGAGAAACGGGAGATAGCTGGGATCTCAAGGACATTTCAGAACTAAGTAGCATTTTCCCCTGTCAAAACATATTTTGACTGAGCAGTCCCGTAAACATCTGAGAGCTGGCTAGACAATTTCTGAAGAGCTCCCCTGAAAGAAGGGGACACCTCCTCTGACCTACCCACCCAGCCTCACCTTTTGCCAATTTCCACACAACCAAGAAACCTAGACTATGAAGACTTGGCAAGGACTGGTCTGAAAATTAATCTGAAATGTACCTTTTTTATATATATATACACACACATATAGTTGTTCTTTGGATCTGCATGGGAGCACTGGGCCAGTGAGCAAGCTCACTGAAGTAAAATCAGTTCTAAGTCACTAGTRAATATAAGTCCAATGAATGAATTACTCCTCCCTAGTCTGTTCAGCCGAAAGTTTCCCTCTGCCCTGATAAGCAAAGGATGCGTTAAAACAAAAAGTACACTACAAATGAACTATAGCACATAGGTATTTTTCTGGCTCTGCTTCTAGCTGCGAAGGCACGCAGATGTAGCAGTTTCAGTCTGCTTTACAAGTTCTTCGAAATTCAGCAGTCCCAAGTAAAAAGTGACTTAAATGCCTTCCATCCTTTTCTTTCCTCTGCCAGAGTTGTCTAGCTATTGTTGTTCTCCTCATCATCTCTGCTATTTTGGGGCACTGCCTCCTGCCCAGGGATCCCTGCCAATAAGAGCAGAATGCCATTATGAGAGGTTGCTGCTGTGAGCTGCTGCCATCACAGGGAATTTGTCACTGCAAGCCATGATCATAACAGACTCCTTCACCAAATGACTTTGGATGCACAGGGCTTTGGCAGCAAGTGACATCCACACACAATTATTCAACTGAACACTCATGTAACAGGAGCATGGGACAGGGACATCACATCAGTGTAGGCAACAATCTCCCAAAAGCTCTGCATGCAAAAGCAGGTGAATTGAATCCAGACATCCAGGTCCAGGCTACCCAACAGGCAGAGAGGAAGGAGGAGAGTAAAGAGGGTTAGAAAAAAAACAAACAAACAAAAAAACCCCACACACACACACATACAGGCAACAAGAAAAAACCCACAAATCCACCATACACACACAACACCACACGAACTGTGAAAAATCCAGCAACCCAAGAAAGATGTTAATATTGAGTGATTTTGGCTGGGAGGATGAGCTCGGYCAGGAGAGGCATGACAAAACAAACACACACCGAAACACCACACACACAGGCAGCATTATCTGTAGCTTTTGATGTATCACTGTGGTTGGAGGTCCTATTCTTCTCCAGAAATTGCTAGCACCACTTCTTAGCATTGTTTATCTCAAGCATGTCCCCCTCAGACTATCTCCTGTCTAGCCTACCTCTTTGTGCTTCCTTTAAATCTACACGGAATTTCACTCCTCCTTAACAGTCAGCTCTCCATCTATTGAAAAGCTGTATAAGACTGCTAGAGTTATAAGAGCAAGGAATATGTAAAGATAAATAATAAACCCACAACAAGCTTTTCTGCTCCTCCACCCAAATCATCTGTAAGTTCTCCCACAACTGTTTTTCAGTCCCTGTGAAAGACTATGGATTCCCAAATATTTAATCAAGAATGACAGGTTCCACTAAACTAGCTTCAGCCTACACTAACACCTTTCTGGCCTCCATGTTTAGTTTCCTCCAGCTTTTTGGGTCTTTTAGCTTCTCCTGCAATTGATTAAAAAGGAGAGAAGATCT
This sequence comes from Rhea americana, assembly GCF_003343005.1. Lineage (NCBI taxonomy): Eukaryota > Metazoa > Chordata > Aves > Rheiformes > Rheidae > Rhea > Rhea americana. The sequence continues at coordinate 242,779 of NW_028186417.1, read as the reverse complement.
AGGAGTTCTGGCTTCTTCCCTTGTTACTGTTACTGTGTCACTAAACACCCCAGATCAATCAATCATCATGCCAAGATCCAATCCCCAGCTTAATGGTCAAAGCTAGAGTCATCTGATGGTGCATGTTCCATTTYAACTCCCTCTCATTTTCCCCCAGTACGTTTTCATCTTCCTGCTTTGTTTTCYTGTCTTTTCCTTTATCCTAACCTCTACCAGCTGCTGGTCCTTGTTGTAGTTTCCCATCTCTCCTTCACGTTCCCTCCGAATTCACTACCTTTCCAAAAACAATAAAACAAGAGAAGACGACTTCTCCTCTGCTCCAGTGCAGARCACCCAACATGCTGCCCAGCTGCACTTCTAAATGCTCACGTCACAAAAAAAGCAGCAGATAACTTGGAGAGTTCCCAGCCAACTTCCCCTCTTTCTAGCAATTAAAGTCTCCYAGAACTGGAGGATGTGCATGCGAACAAACAGCTAGCAAACAACTGGCTACCTATCCAGGGTTCCCCCTGCTCCCCAGAGGGCTGTCAATTATTGCAGATATACCTAGGACCAGAAGGGGTTATGGAATACAGTAGATTGTCACAGTCAAATCCCTTTCCGCCTTGTATGAGTTGCTACTGGTCTGGGACCAGATAACTATTATCCACATAATGTTTTCAGTGCTCCTTGTCTTAAGCCTTCCCTCACTTCCTTGGCATTTRTTTCCTTATAAAATACACTGTTATCCTCTTGCCCCTTTCTCTCTCCACCTTTCATCTGTTTCCACCGCATCTCCTCATCCTATTCCAGTACATGTAAACTTCTCAGCTCTGCAGATTTCATATTGGAAGGCTAACAGAGTTATCAGTGCCTTCAGTCTGCCCATCTTCACTCCTCAGTGTTTTACTCATGAGTTTCATGGTATCTGTTCTCATCTACACATCAGCTCCTGGAGTCATGGAATTTTAAAACAAGGTGGAAACTAACTTTCTCATTCTCCCGATGGCAGCTTCAAAAAAAAAAAAAAAAAACAAAACAAAAAAAAAAACTGAAGACCAACAACATAAAAGCAAACACTTAAGTCTTATACTTCTTTTTTCCTTAATATTATGACTAAGGCAGTCTCCAGATTTCTATAGTGCTGCGTTCCTAGTTTTAAATGTTTGAGGCTGCCACCTGCTGTGTGTGTTGGAAAAGCAAAAAGTTAGAAGCACAGAGATTTAAGAAAAAAAGAAAAACAAACAGGAGCCTTGCAGAGGAGTTTCGGCCTCAGACTAGCGCTCCTGAGGGCCCCTTTGCCTTCTGTGGGGAAACTCAAGTAGTACTGACTGGTAGCAGGAGCCACAGAAGTCAGTCAAAGCCTCCATCGATCTGTAAGGAAGTGTTTAATTTACCCTTATGTTTTTTGACTGGAGCATACAATGCTACTGTTGATGTGTGGAAGATGGATAGACAAACCTATAACATTGAGTCCTGGAAGATGCTGGCACAATCTGAAACAATTAATCTTCCTGAAGTCAGTACGCTCTAATAGGGTGCCCAGACAYATGCCATTCATCAAAAGATGCCGATCCATCACAACGCACCAGACAGTTTGGCAGGGCTGCCAGAACTGCTGGATGACAATGCACCTCTGATTCTACCTCAGATAGCTTCTCTACGCAATTATTTATGTTTGTCCTGAAAGAGAGGAGCTGCAACCTCGCACAAATACTACTGGTATCTTATAAAGACATCAAGAGAAAAACATTCTTATCTGACATAAAACTTGCCTATTCTGATAGAAAAGAGAAAAGCTCATTTGCAAGGAGTTATATGCTCAGTTTCTGTTTTTGAAGATGGGGTGTCCCCAAGGAGATGCCATCAGAACAAACAGCAGTGCTTTCAAACTATGGAGTGCAATTATCATATTATCCAGATCAATGTTTCTATTATCATATTATCCAGATCAATGTTTCTATATCCAACAGCACATAAGCTAAATCAGTTTACAACTTTATTTTCTTTTTATATGTTGTCATAGCACACATACCATAAAGGGGGAATCAAATAGATCCTAACAAGAAATACATACATCAGTAGACAGAGAAAARGGGGGGAAAAAGCCAAGACAACGCTTATGCCTACCAAAACAGTTCCACGTAAGAAAGGTGAAAAGTTGKCCTCCAGATGAACTCTCCCCAGCAAAGAAGAGATCACATATTGAAGAGAATAACATAGCTATATGATGTATGTTGTTTCTTTGCAGTTGCGTTTACCATGAGCTATCATTTACGGTCAAGCTCTAAGCACTGCCGCTGCCTTTGTACTTTCTAAGGGGATGCCACTTGGGCATAGCATGCACAAAACCCCAATTGTATCTGTGGGTGCTCCACGCATAGAGATAAACATGAAAATCGTTATCATAGCATTAATCACAACCATTTGGACTCTGACCTTATAAAGAATAGGTCAGGTAATCTTTCAAAACAAGACACCTTTTACCATCTTGACTGTGCAGCAGGAGCAGTTTTGCTATCTAWAATGGGGAATTGATTCAAGTAGCTATTTGAGCCTTAGTAACAATGAATTATCCAGTGTCATGCAGATAATCAGAACTGCATTAACTGCAGTGAACTAAGTTGTATTTCATGTTCCTCCTGGTTATGTTGCCCYCTACAACGTATCAATAATTTTTATTTTTATAATTTGCACAGCTTGGTCTCCTTGACATTTTCCAAAATTCTTGCTGTAGCCAGGGCACTGATCTTCATGTTTCAGTCCACAGGTTTACCCAAAATCTGAGTTGTTCAAAATTCAGGTTGACATGTCTGTGTACATTTGCATGCACACCATGCACAATGCATGGAGTAACTCAATTGTCCCGACCAGCTATGCTATAGGGGTTACAGACCAGAAGCCAATCATTAGAAACAACATCTCCTTGAGCAGGCTATTTATCAAAACTGACATATGTCATGCATCTCTCCTCATATCTCTCCCCATAAGAAATGATCTGACACTGGCCCTTGCCAGAGGAAGAAGACAGGGCTGCAGGATGCTATACAAAAAAAAACAAAATGAAACAGAGCTAAATCAAAGAACATTAGGTCTATTTCAAGTTTCAAATGGAGTTTGAGGCTTTTATTCCTTCATAATGATTACCAATGCATGCCTTCTAACTACACTGTCTTCCCAGTCTGAGATTAAACGTGTCTAGTTTCAAGCTAGAAATTATGTATTAGCCCTACTTTGAGAAACGGAAAATAGAGATTGCTAGTGAAATGGCCATTTGAGTTCTTAACTGTGGCTATGCAGAGTTACCATGAGGCTGCAGTAATAGTTTGGCACCTTTCCTGCATGCTTTTCAGCTTGAATCCAATGGACAGTCAGTTTGCAATATTTTACAAGGGAATTTAAAGGGGTAATTCCCTGGTGCATCTCCAAGCAGAGACCCAAACAAATTGATCCACAGCCTGGTGACTACTATTTTTGGTTCACGCGTATATGAAAATGCGCCCTAGGTAACGAGAGCACAATATGCAAGATGCCAGCACATCTCCATTGGATTTGCTCATTAGACATATTGTAAATCACAAAGAGGTTTGTTGTCTACCATAAAACCAGATGGATGTAAGCAGTGATTAGAAGCAATTAACTCCATGCAGCACTAAATAACTTTCCATCATTAACATACCTTTTTTCGCACCCCATTAGAGGTATGCAGGCAAGGATATGAAGTAAGGCACRCTCCATCTGAATTTCGTATATTTATATGCTCAGATCAGGTGGAGACACCAGGTCAGAGAAAGGGGAGGAAAAACAAAGATTTTACAAGTTGACAATGAAAACAACATACAAATTGCTGAATAACTGGGCACTCAAACTATCTTTTCCACATATAATAGGCCTCATGAGATCTAAACCTTTCTTCTGCTCATCCTGATGTCTTAAGTACCATAAACACTGATGCAAAAAGTTTTTGCCCACAGTAATGTTACACACATCCATTTCAGTCATCAGCAGAACAGCCAGATATCCCTAAAGACAATGAAAGAATAGTTCAATAGTGCCAGTAAAACTGAAACAGGGAAGCAACCAGGGAATTTAGGTTCAATGTGCTGAAAGACAACTTCCAAGTTATTACAAAGAGTTCTACCGCTGCAAGGCTTTGAAGTCCTCATTTTACTCTAAACTACCTAGATACAGCACTATTCTTTCCTTTGCTGTGTGTGTGTAAGCAGTGGAACCCCTTTCCACAGGACACTGCAGATTCCAGACATTTGCAAAGGTTAAAACCAAAATCGGGCAAGTACATCAAAACTAAACGTAGCTAGAGCTATCAAACAGAAACACATCACGTTTGACTAAGTCCCCATGCTGCAGGAATGTACTTGAAGGGCTGGGATCTGTTTAATGCCTTCTCGTTGCCCAGAATAGGAAACTAGGCTAGGTACACCTTTGGTCTCACCTAGCGCAATCAATCATTCCAAGCCAACTCACGTGTGACAGCCAGGAAAAGAAAAGCAGTTAATAAGTTACTGCTACTGGTAAAAGTTTGTTCCAGAGCTAAAAGCTCCTAGATACAAACTCAGCTTATAAGCAAATAAGCACTTGCCATCTTAAAGCTGCTGGGGAGTATGCACTACCCTTGGACTGCTATGCAGAGGCAGAGCTTAGGTAAAGGAGCACCATCACCCAGTTACCTTCCCAACAGGACTTTCATGAGTTGGAGATCAGCACATAGGGAGAAGTTACCAAAACACAGCAGACAAGTCAACCTCTGTATTTGCCTTCTTTCTCACAGAACTCTCCGGACCAATACAGGAATTTCCAAGCAGGTTGGGAGCTACAYGCCAGCTGAAGCAGAGTCATCTGTATATCACAGTGATACATACCACGTAGTTCAAGGTCAATGTGAGAAATTCCACAATAAAACAGTCATAGACTAACCAGTCTCTCAAAGAGGCTTTTTCTCAACGCCACATTACCAGTGGATAGTTTGTATTGAAAGCAGAGATGTGGGGTTTAGGGTTCTTTTCTTTAAACAGATAATTGTCAAGAACACTTCGCACTGGCATACGCCWGTTTCTGTCCAAGTTACAAAATAGTGACAGTTACCTAACAAATACCTTCAGCTAAACCACCTGAGAAAAAAAGTTGTTTTTTTTTTTTTTTGAAATATGAGAAACGTATTATCATTTAGTTGTCCCCTTACTCAAGAGGATACAAAATATTTCGCACATGAACTGGCTGGTTAGTCATCATTTTGATAACTTGGCCACAACGGGTAAAGCTTTCAAACGTGGTAAGTATTTAGTAACCACTCCAAGACAGCTGTCTAAGGTTCTAATCTTAACTCATAAGTGCAAAAAGTTTCACATTTCTATTTGTGAAAAGCAAGTGTTACAAGAAACCACTTACTGCTGCTGCTTAAATGTTCTATTAAACCTCCAGCCTCTGCTACAAGGATGATCAGTAATCAGAGGCAACAAGTTTAGCAGGCATCCATTTCATGGAAGATCAAAGTTCCACTTGAACAGTATCATGTAAAATGAACCAGGACTGTGATCAGTCGCACAGTCCAGTTGGAGGCCTGTAGCTAGCCATGTCCCACAGGGCTCAGAACTGGGTCCAGTCTCATTCAGCTTACTCATCAATGACGTGGATGAAGGGACAGAGCGCCTCCTCAGCAAGTTCACTGACAACACCAAGCTGGGAGCAGCGGCTGAGGCATCCGAGGGCCTGGATCCGCTGAAGAACTGGGAACAGAGGAACGTCGTGAAGCTCAGCAAAGGCAAGTGCAGGGCCCTGCACCCCGGGAGAAATAACCCCGGGCAGCAGGACAGGCGGGCGGCTGACCTGCCGGAAAGCAGCTCCGCCGAGGAGGACCTGGGAGCGCTGCTGGACGACAAGGTGACCACAAGACAGCAACGCGCCGTGGTGGCCAAGGCGGCAAACGGTGTCCTGTCGGGGTGCATTAGGAGGAGCGTTGCCAGCAGGTGACCCTGCCCCTCTCCTCAGCCCTGGGGAGGCGCCTCATCTCCGGTACCGGCTGCAGTTCTGGGCTCCCCAGGACAAGAGAGACATGGGGCTACTGGGGGAGAGTCCAGCGTAGGGCTGCAAAGATGATCAGAGGGCTGGAGCACCTGCCCGGTGAGGAACRGCTACGAGAGCTGGGCCTCCTTAGCCTGGAGAAGAGAAGACTGAGGGGGGGGATCTTGTCAATGTCTATAAATACCTTGGGGGGAGGGGGGAAGGATGTACCAAGGGGATGGGGCCGGACTCTTTTCAGGGGTGCCCAGTGACAGGACAAGAGACAACAGGCACAAACTGAAACACAGGAAGTTCCTCCTGAATACGATGGAGGACTTCACCGTGAGAGTGACAAAGCACTGGCACAGGTTGCCCGGAGAGGTTGTGCAGTCTCGTCTCTGGAGATGTTGGACATGATCCTGTCCAAAGTGCTCTAGGTGATCCTGCTTGAGCAGGGGGGGGGGGTCAGACTAGGTGATCTCCAGAGGTCACTTCCAAGCTCAACCATTCTGTGAACCACCATATAACATACTAGTGAGTTTCACTTGGATAGAATCAAAACCTCTCCAGTAACAGTTCCCCATACAGAAACTGAACCCTTGAATGACTCTGGCCTGATTTTCTAGAGTACTGGCCTTACAAGGTCCTGTACTCTAATCAAGCATTACTCCCAGCAGTAATGGCATAACCAGTCCACCACACACACAGAGCTTCCTGTAGATGAGCAATGTGTTGGTCAGACTGTGATGAAAAACAGCAGCAAACTCTTGCCAATAAAGTACTAMTACATACCCCCCCTTTTTTTTCCTCTTTTTGCATATTAAAAACTGTATGCTGAAGACAGAGAACAAAAGCAGTTCTCCATAAAGCTGAACTGCACCACTTCCCCCAAAACATACACTTTTTACCTCACACTGTCCAAGACGGAAGAGGATCCCTAACTTGGGTTATTTAGGCAATTGAAAGGTCCTGCATTCAACAGTTAACTGGAGTTCATTGAAACTATCAAGCGTGAAGGGACTTCTGGAGGCCTCTAGTCCAAATCGTTGCTAAGTGTGGCCCATTGCAACAGGCTGCACAAGGTACTATCCAGTCAAATGTTGACCCTCTCCAGGAATGGAAAATTCAGCAGCTCTTTAGGCCTCTATTCCAGTGCTTGACATCCTTCCTCCCGTGGAAAACGTTTTTCCTTTACATCTAGTTAGAATTTCCCATGTTCTAGCCTGTCCTCCTTGCCTCTCATCCTGTCACCATGCACTACTGAGGCAAATCTTCTGCCTTCTCTAGTCTCCCCCATCAAGGAGTTGTAGACAGCAGTAAGATGTTCCCTAAGCCTTCCCCTGTGCAGGCTGAACAACACCTGTCATCTCAGCCTCTCCTCCCACTCCATGTGCTCTAGGGCCCATGTTTTCAGCTGCCCATAAAAGGTTGTATTAACAAAACAAAAAACAGCTTCCGGAAGAGAAATGCAGCTGACTACCTGTCTGCTGCAGTTGCCTAGTCTCATAAAGATGATTGTAGATTTAACAAGAAGACTACCCGTAGAGCTTAGTCTCTTAAAAATAAGTGTTCCTTACCAGGCAGATTTCTGCAAACTCCTAGGATTCCCTGCCTTTTCCTTCTTTCCTCTTTGGAAATGAAGCCACAGAGGAAAGGCAAGGGAGGCGGGGGAGAATGGAAGGCTGGCGTGTGGTGGTTTGAAATGAGCAAGATGTTAACTAATTTTACTTTTAATCTTCCCTTTTACTGCGAAGTGAGCCATTCAGGCATCACATCTTCTGCATTTTCCTTGCCTCTTTCAGAGAAGCATATTGGGGCAGAACTTGCCAGCTGTCTGCCTCCTTCGCCTTCTGCTACCATTATCCTGAGGTACCACCCCACCTTCTGGCCCTCCAGCTTGGGGTAGAAGAGGAGGGGGAAGAGTGGGAGGGAAGGGAAGGGAAAGGAAGAAGGAAGGGAGGAAGAGAGGGAGAATGGGGAACACGTACTTATTCTTAGAACACATCACACAGTGAAAAAACACAAAGAGCATAGATAAATCTTCTGATARAACATAGCATGAGCGCTACATTTTTTCCACCTACACTTTACACCTGCCTTCATTCACATGCACACACCCACACACGCATGACGAGAATTCTGTACTGCAGTTTGCACTCCAGTTTGCCTTACAGCTTAATAAAATCTTTACCATTAAGCACTTCATTCAGAAATGCAAAGCAGCTCCCTCCACCTCCCCCGATAGTATTTTCTAATGCAAACAGTCAGCCAAATCAGTTGAGTCAGGTTTGCAACGACTGCAGTTTCACAGCTTGCAAGCTCCAAGCAYATACAGCATCCTGGAAATCAAAGCCCTAATGCCTCATACTGTCTGCGTGTAGGTGTAGCTGTTTGCAAAATACATAGCATATAGAACGGATGTGTGGTAACAGCTCTACATTTAAAGATGGAATCAAGTGATGTGGGGCACGAGTCTGCTATGCAAATGTATAATTTTCCATATATTTTTCTACCATATACAAAAGCATAAGAAAAAAGAGCAAGAATTAAATTAAAGAACAATTAAAAGAACATTTCTACTTATCCACCTTCCCAAATACTCTTCTCTTTCATGACAGCAGTGCTGGCTTTTTTTTTTTTTTTTAACCTGAAACACAGTCAAATCTAACAGTTCATCTCAAACTATTTTTAACCCTTTAGGAACGGTAAAGAAATTGAATGTGTAGCAACAGCACAAACATACAGCACCAAACTTGTATAAAAAGGTAAGCCTTTGGGTTTAGCAAAAGCATAAGAACAACAAAACAACACTATGTGTGGAAGACTGAACTCATTGCCAGCACAGAAACCCACAATGCCACGGGCACAAATTCCAAGTTTCGACACAAGATTTTGGGGCTTGCCCTAACTTAACTTCATTTTCTCATCTGCTTTCTCTTGTCAGTTGTGAACGAGCACATTACTCTCTGATGCTCTAAGTGGACATCTGTCCATTAATTTCACCCATTTGGCACAGAGAAAATGTAGCCTTATGTCTTTTGATGCTGCTACTCCTCCCATAAGCCTTTCTGCCTACACTCACCTTGTGTGGCACAAAGTCATTTATCTCATTCAACCTAACCTGCTGGTTTCACTATGCCTTCTCTTGGGCTGGACACAAACATTCTAAGCCTGTGAATGGTCCCACACAAATTAGCAGGCTACTTGCACGTCTAAGTCCAGTCAACTGATTTAGCTAAGTACTCCACAAGTTCCAGAACTAAGCTGTAGTTGTATTTTTCATATCTCCCAAATCTAAAGTGTATCAGAAACAAATTCATCTGATCTTGTATAAACAACAGAAAAAAGAAAACCTTGAAAATCAGACACCTTCAGAAAAAAAATGGAAGAGGTATGGAGTGCACAAAAATATTAATGTAAAATTTTAATTAAAGTGAGAAGGCTCTTCAGGCTCCGGTATAACTCCATTCCTTTCGGTAGGAGTGGAGGTTTAGATTTGAAGCCCTAAGGACATTCTGGATGAAAACCACACAAACAGTCTCTATGATGCACCACAAAGCAGCTAGCAAAATCAATGTAGTACTTCTGAGAACAAAAATCAAGTTTCTTGGCTAGTAGTGAGAGTAATTTTTGATACTTGCTTCAGTGTAAAAACTGCCTCAAATAGATTTAACAGTCTTCAGAACTGCAGCTAGAAGGAAACTCAAGAAGCCTTTGAGTCCATTCTCCTTCTCCAAACCATAATTTTCTACACTTGAACTATTTCTGTCAGGAGRGAGATCCATATTTATCAGGAGACCTGCTCCCTCACTTCCAATATTTTTCATTTATTTCTGCCACAAGTTTCAGCAGACCTGAATAAATACCAAATTCAATAGGGGAAGAAGAGGTCTCTTCCCCTTGCTCTCCTCAAAATCTTCAGCTGCTCCACCTATGGGAAAGAGTTTGAAGGGATAAGATCAGAGGGAAAACAAACTGCCATCTGAACAACATACCTCTCTAATTACCAGAGGTCCAGGTCTTTACAGTTGACACTCACTTAAATAGAGTTAAAAGAAGGTTACAAAAGTGAGCTATGCAGTACACTCATTACAACTTTTGAGACCTTTCTCACAGAAGATTCAAGCTCTTCRGTAAAACCCCCACTGTCTGGCAAATTCAGAGGAATCTCTTTGAAAAGTCATGGAGAACTGGAGAGGTGCCTGAGGACTGGAAGAAAGCCARTATCACTCCAGTCTTCAAAAAGGGCAAGAAGGAGGACCCAGGCAACTACAGGCTGGTCAGCCTCACCTCCATCCCTGGAAAGGGGATGGAACAGCTCCTTCTGGATGTCATCTCCAGACATATGGAGGAAAAGGTGATCGGGAGCAGTCAGCATGGATTCACCAAGGGGAAATCCTGCTTAACCAAGCTGATAGCCTTCTCTGATGGAATGAGTGGCTGGGTAGCTGAGGGGAGAGCAGTGGACGTTGTGTCCCTTGACTTCAGCAAGGCTTTTGACACTGTCTCCCCTAACATCCTCCTAGAGAAGCTCAGGAAGTGTGGGTTAAACGAGTGGGCAGTGAGGTGGATTGAGAACTGGCTGAAAGGCAGAGCTCAGAGGGTCGTCATCAGTGGCGTGGAGTCTAGTTGGAGGCCTGCGGCTAGTRGMGTYCCMCAGGGCTCAGTACGGGGTCCCATCCTGTTCAACTTCATCAATGACCTGGATGAAGGGACAGAGTGCCTCCTCAGCAAGACTGCAGATRCTACCAAGCTGGGAGGAGTGGCTRACACACCTGAGGGCTGTGCTGCCATTCAGAGAGACCAGGACCCGCTAAAGAACTGGGAACAGAGGAACCTCATGAAGCTCAGCAAAGGCAAGTGCAGGGCCCTGCACCCCGGGAGAAATAAACCTGTGCACTATTACAGGCTGGTGGCTGACCTGCTGGAGAGCAGCTCTGCACAGAAGGACCTGGGAGTGCYGCTGGATGACAAGTTGACCATGAGCCAGCAATGTGCCCTTGTGGCCAAGGTGGCCAGTGGTCTCCTGGGGTGCATTAGGAAGAGTGTTGCCAGCACGTCGAGGGAGGTGAGCCTGCCCCTCTCCTCAGCCCTGGGGAGGCCTCATCTGGAGTGCTGCATCCAGTTCCAGGCTCCCCAGTACAAGAGCTACCGGAGAGAGTCCAGCGCARGGCTACGAGGATGATCAGASGGCTGGAGCATCTGCCCTATGAGGAACGGCTGCCAGAGCTGGGCCTCTTCAGCCTAGGGAAGAGAAGACTAAGGGGGGGAATCTTATCAATGTGTACAAGCACCTGAAGGGAGGGTATCAAGGGGACGGGGACAAACTCTTTTCAGTCGCCCCGTGTGTCAGGACAAGAGGCAATGGCCAGAAACTGAAGCACAGGAAGTTCTGCCTGAACATGAGGGGGAATTTCTTCCCTGTGAAAGTGACAGAGCACTGGTACAGGTTGCCCAGAGAGGCTGTGGAGTCTCCTTCTCTGGAGATCTTCAAGGCCCGCCTGGATGCAACCCTGTCTAACACGCTCTAGGTGACCCTGCTGAGCAGGGAGGTTGGACTAGATGATCTCCAGAGGTCCCTTCCAACCTTACTGATTCTGTGAATCAACTCACTAGTGTTTGAAAGTTGAAAATTTAGTCCACAGCTACGAGGTAAGCTGGTGGCCACAACAACTAATGCAGATACACGCTCAGTGTACAGAACATCATAGCAGCCATGAGAAAGCCTTGCAAAAAGGCCATTACACTACAAAAAAAAAAAAAAAAAAAGCTAATTTCCTCATTGAATCAACTTCCTTTCAGAAGATGACACTTTCTGGTTACAGGTAGTGACAACTGTCACAGGGAATCAGGTACAGTTAGTTATCAACGCACTCCAGCTGATGCTGAAAACTGAGATCTTGCCAAAAGTAGCTATCTGGAAGGAAGGTTACCAGAACAAGATGTTGGTATCAATAAAATGAAGAGTCAGAGGCTGGAAATTAAGAAGGGCAAACAAAAAGGAGAAAATGGAAGAATAAGCTTGTYGTGTTTCATGCATTACACAGAATAATAAAGAATGGCATCACTATGTTGTAAAAGTCTGCAGCAACACCCACCATACAGAAAATAGATATAGGAAAAAAAAAAAAGATGAGCGCAGCAATTTAGTTCAGCACTAGCAGCTCTGCACTAGATGTATARCTAAGAGGGGGGAGAAATGGTAAATGGACAGCTTAGAGCTGAATCAGAGGAACTCAGCACTATACTGGAGGTACCATCCATAGATGAAGACCTCTCATAGTCCTATCAAATATTCACGGAACTAACAAGTTCCGAAATCCAACATTTTTCAATATGCCTTCCTGGGATGAGGAAGAAGGGACAAGAAAATAAGGTGGGGGGAAGCACTGAAATAATCAGTAATGATCCTCATACAACTCAGTGCTTTGAACTAGTCCAGGATTCTATTTTCCATTGTGTGAACTCATTTCACAGCCAAATTAAAACAGGGGTTCCTAAATAAACAAGGATGTTTACTGCTTCCATTTAGCTACATCAGTGAGGCGTTCCAGATCTCTCAAGAGCAATGAGGAACCAATAGCATGACAATTTTCTGATTGTATTCGCTGTTGCATTTAGGTTGTTCTCTTGAATACCTTGAGAACAATCCTGCATTTGCACATTTTCAGCTAAAATCCTCTTCATGTCCCACATTCTTYCAAGACGACAACCAAAACAGTGTCCCTCTTCACTACACCCATTTCCACCTTGCCAGCATCTCCTGTTCAACCAATTTAAGAGCTGCAGTACCAAAAGTGAACACAACCCAGGTCTGCAGGTCCTTTGTATCCTTTACAAGCCATTAAGTGATAGGAAATGTGAAAAATCGCTTTGAACAGTCTGAGCTATGGAAGTAATTACAAACACACATCACTCATCCATTTCAACTAGCGTTTCCAATGAACTTTAAGAATGGTGCATACTTGCTGCCCACATCATAGCTAGGAAAAATACCAAAAGGTCTGAAGTACTATTGTGTAATCACTGTTTCACTCCTTGATGCAAACTTACTTTTGTTCCTTAACACTTGGTGCTTCAGAAAATCTCAGCCTTTAAGGAGGAGTCACATTTTACGCGTACCTAAAACAAGAATTCTGCAGGACAGAACAACAAATCAGAAAACCCAGAGAAGGGTGAACACAAGCCATTCACATTGCAGTGCATCTATTAGATAAACACTGAAGAAAAGGATATGTGTTTTTATAGTCAGAAGAATATCCAGCATAATGGGATCAACACATCAAGGAAAGGAGGAGGGGGAAAAAGAAAAGAAAAGAAAAGGAGTCAGAAACATGAAATGGAAATCTGCCTAGATTTCTTAAAATACACAGAGGAAGAACTGTTGAAGTAAACCATCGGTCTAGACCACAGCATGTGTGTTACAGGAATAAACATAATAGCATTACCTAGACACACATTTCTCAGAGTTAAGACTGAATACTAAGCACCTTCCTAGTAAATGCTAAAGCACACAGAAGATTGACTTCACTCAGGCTGGCTACACCACAGCAACATCTGCAGATGACTTAAACATAGAAATCACCCTCTTAGCCACCAAGTGCAATAGCAATACTTTTCATCCATGCATTTCCACTTTTATTCTTTCCAACAGGAAAGAATTCTTAGAATATACACTTTGGAGCAAAGCAAATGAATATACTCTTACTTCACTCCTAAGAGACATTTCTGAATTCTGTCTTTAAATAACATACCCCGAACACATACAGCGCCCACTATTCTCTGCTCTCACTGATTGAACTATTATAAAACTCAATACAGCTTATTTCTAAGGGCTTTAAATCAGATGCAGCATAAAGCAGAGGCCTATCACTCAAGCAGAGGTAAGAAGTCTGTATTTAAAAATGGTAGTAAAAACCACCATGGCAGCCCAATTGTATCACATCTGAGAATTCCCAGAAGTGACATCAGTGCTGAAACAGGCACTGGAATGCTGGATCAGCTCTGCTTGCTCAAAATAGCCTTGACCAAAATATCCCTCACCCTTCTGGGCCTGGGCTGTCAAGAGCACTGAACTTGAAACAGTTTTATACTCAGAAAGAAATGATAATAATGACCACTAAAATTAGGCTGAAATCACTGTATYTAACTTCCATCAGTACCATGCAGCAGAACTTGATCTAACAACGTGAGACCCTGCGCTCAGAAGTACAATACTGAATAATATATTCTATAGCTAAACTTGCATGCCACATCCAAAACAAAAAAAGTAATTGACATCTCATTGCATTCCTGGAAACAGGTATGAAACATGATCATCCAGTGAGCAGCACAAGAAATAAAAAGAAATTAAAAAAAAAAGTACAAACATACCCACACAGCTGCTTCCAAGTATTCTCCAAAGCTGCACCTGCTAAGACTCCATTTTGAAATTGCATATCCTGAGGTTTAGGGGCAAAACAATTTTATTTGCACAAGGTAATTATGAATCTGCTCTCAAAATAATCAGCAGAGCCTGTTGTCCGCTACAGGGTACATTCCCTTCCCCTTATTTATGGGGGTTAAACACCTACACCATTTATTTATGCAGAGCACGTTACAAACATTCCTATACTGCCAAATGAAAGTAACCGCAGTACAGTTGCACAACTACTAGGAACAGGCCAAGGCAGAAACGTTTATATAGCATGGTGCATGCCACTGTAGCATATCCATGCAGTAAGCGCACAAGTATGACAATCTGGTCCTAGAGGGAGAAAAACTAAAGCTAACAGTAACATTGCATATCATCCCCAGTACTTGTTCTTTCCTTTAAGATAGCTGGTTTCCCAGAGCTTTTGCATCAAAACAAGTTAACATCTTAACTTTACTAGGTCCAATGCTCACGACTTTGGTTAGAAGAGGACAAAACATTTATACCTCTGAGACCTGAACTGCAGTATCAGACAAAGCCATTCCGAGTCAGATTCGGAGCTGTCAAGAAGCTGGACTTAATTGCTTGCTGATGCTAAGACCACAGCAGGTCAGTTAGCACTAGAAAGCCTTTTGAAAGGACCCCAAAACTGAAGCACCAAAGTGAAATGCTTCAGGCAAAGCAGTTCTTACTAATTCCACATTTGAAACTGGATTACAACAGTGCCTCTGGAATCATTTACAGCATTAAGTATGGAGGACTTCTTAATTCAGAGACAGCAATCTGGAATTAAGATTGCAGGTTTAAATGGTTCCACTGGATGCATGCTCAGTGATACTAACTGCCCTTCTACCGAACTGTCAGACAGAGCCCTTCACTTCTCCTTTGAGCTGCTCTCTAATCTAGAAATCAGCTTTGAAAGAGATTCTGCAGTCACAAACAAGTTGTGCAGAATAATTAAGCTGTTATTATGATGAGCAGAATTCTTAACATGCTTTCATTCTGATTTGGTTTTAAAAGGCAAATTACAGACTGTTGTTTCTTGCTCTTTGAATGTCTTGTACCATTCCCATGTTTTCATTTTTTTCTGTTTTTGAGGTACTTAGCCATCTGGCCAACCTAATGCACATCTACCCAAARTCAAAGTTTTCCTTAAATGGCACAGGTAGTAGATAATAGTGACACGTGAATGGTAATAGTGACTACATGAAACTGAACAAACATTTTGGTTTTACTACATGCCTTCCAAGACACCTTCTCTGCTTCTTTTAACAGATGACATGACACTCAAATCAATGAGGCGACATGCACTTTTGTCAGATAACTGTGTAATTACTTATTAGAGGCTTCAGAAGCAGCAGAACATGCTTTTGTCATGTCCTAAGTGCTTCAGGTACAAATCAAGCACACGTAAACCTTTGAACAGCCAAATTCTGTTTGTGGATCTTTTTTTCCTTAAATATTTAAGCAATCTGGGTAGTTTTGATTTCAGATAACATAACATGGCATCTGCCATGCATCACCTGAACCAGGAGCCTGCCACTTCCTGGCAAACACAACATAACACAACTTGGGACTCTGACAGATGCACAGAGACAGATGAGCTTTCCCCACCCCTGGCCGACTAGCTTGCCCTTCTCTCAGAAGTCACTGCTTCTGCTGCAGAGACAGTTCAGCTCGTTGTGAAGCAACTGCTGAACTACCCAAGTTTCTAAGCAAGACTAAAAACACCAGCTTACCTACCAGCCCTGAGACTCAGCTGATCAACTCTAAGAGGGGGCACAGGAGTACTAACCAATACAGCCATCGCACCCGCAAAACAGTGGTAGCAATAGTACCATTAACAGCAACCTGTATTTCCTGTAATACTTGAGCTAAATAATCAGTAATTAAAAAAMCCCAACAAAATACTCAAAATACTCTTTGAGCCTTTTTTCTACTCTTCCGTGCTGCTTTTTCCCTTCCTATTTCTGTTCTTCACAAATACCTCTTCTCACAGACCTTTGAGAATGCAATTTCTTTCAGCACTTCATTTTTAAAGCTCTCATCTTTATTAAAAAAAGAAAAAGCAACTCAGCTGAGTTCTGCAGATATTAACTGATGGCTTAAAACTGGCCTGACTGTGAGGAAAGCACTCTGAGAAAGCTTTAGCACTGCTGATGCTAAGAGGGAGTGACAATTGTTAGCATTCCAGTTAGGCTGATGACTTGCTTTGTATTAGACAACATAGTATCTTTTTTGTGCTGTTAAAATTACACTCCCTCTGATGAAAGAGGTTTGCAAAGAGTCCCTGACTCTGGGGGAGAGGGCAGGGGAAGACAACCCCCCACTCCTCACCCCCACCCCCCCACACACACTCTTATTTCAGGCAGATGCAAGTGATTTAGGACTTTGACATCTGGATTCTATTATTTGAAAACCTACCACCTTGGAAAAAACTCTGTTTATATCTCAGGTGACAAAACTTCCACTGTTTGCTTTTTTCAGCATGACACACTGTCCCTTAAATCCAGTGCTGGACTTCTTACAGAAGACTCCAGTGTTGTTTTTGAAATGGAACTGCCTATTTTCAACTGGACTAGCATCCACTAGAAGTCTACACAAATAACCATATCATCCTTCACTATACACMTAATTTTCACAAATAACCATATCATCCTTCACTATACACCTAATTTTCACATGCTATCATCTTACTTTCATCGTCTTCAACTAACTCACAAAGGACAAAGGCGTTTTCTTACGTTCTCATGAACAGATTTTGCAAAGTGGCTAGCCATTTGAGGTGCTGTAGCTTCTCAGTGCTCATCTTGGGATATCTGGGTGGCTTCATTTCAAGATACTCCACTACATGTAAAGTTAATCTCCCTAATGATGGAATCATAGCACTCGGTCCTTCTGAAAATATTGACCATCCAGTACCAAAAGATTCTTCACTCTCTCTGAATTAATGACACTCTGGAGAAAATAACTAGATGCAAAGAATTCTGAGCAGTTTTAACCTACCTGGTTCAAATGCCAGAAGATATCTGGTTCGTGTTCAGTAATTGACATACTGCAAGGGAATACATTGATCTTTTTAAAAGGCCACCCTAACACTCAGCACAGGCAAGGGGGAGGAGGAAACAGATTGTGACACACCATGCTCCATGCCTTTGCCATTGTTAATAAAATTTCATCCATTTTATACTTGAGGAATTGGCTGGCTGAACATTAAAAAGATACAGTGATGAAATAAGGCAACACACACTGCTCTAAATGCTGGCATTTCTTGATTTCTTATTTGTCTTCAACAGAATGAAGCGTTGCATGGTTCTCCTTTAATGTCGGTGGACTGAGTTATTAAATAAATGACTGTGTGCAATGGCAGTGGCCCATGACACGCAGCTATTTCATACTCACAATGCAAATTCAGCTGGATGGATGAAGCTGTCATACTGCATCCTCAGTAGGGTATTTGTTAGCCTCATTTTGCTGCTGTCATGGGCTATATATGTTATTCTGGCCTGGTCTCATACTAAACGAGCTCTGAAATCTCTGGTAGAAAAAGTGCGGAAAGCAGAAAAGAAAACGCACTTTTTCTTGGTATGACTTTCAGAGTAACAACAGAATCAGAAGTTGTTGCTCAACTAAATATAGAGTAAATGCAGGTTTGGAAGCAATTCAGAAAGCCCAAGTGCATCATGCTAGATTTTGAGGCTGAATTTAGTAAAGCTTTTGCAATTGCATGATAGGGTTCTCATCACGATCTGCTCCAGTGAATCTCCGTTATACTGTTGCTGGGCATAATTAGCATATGCGGGATTAAGGGAATGAATAWTTACCCTTTAACTGACACCAGGAAAGGAGGATGAGTGAAGTCAAAAGAGGCTAACATGACCTAGCACCTCCATGATACTGCCACCCAACAGGCTCCAGCTSTAGCTCCAGGGAATAGAGAGAGTATCTGCTCACTGCAGTCAGTCAAATGCTTGGCCCTCCATTAGCACTATTAATCATGGTGGTGATACTTTTCAAGGCACGTACTTGCATACTGGAGACAATTGCAACATAACCAAAAGTCACTTCAGAAATACTACCAGAAGCCAAATTTTTTCARGCAAAGAGCATTATGGTAAGACTTGAATGAGCACATCTTAGAAATAAAAGCTGATGTTACTCATGGCATTTCTTCTTGGAATTCAACCCCCATAAGACTATGGGGATTTAGCTTCCTGCAGTCTTGCCCAGTAAGTAAAGCCCTAATGATACATATGCAGACACACACAACCACACCACCTTGTACACACATACACACACATATACAGCTTATAAAAGCCAAAATAACTTTGGCACAACAGAAAGAGGTGGTTGTCAACAGAAACAGATGGTCAAAGAATTGGGCAAACACTCAGAGTTCCAGAAATGAAGCTTTTGCTTTCACTCTAAACGCCACACTTTCTTAACCAGTTCCAGACAAGAGGATACATGAAGCCAGTCAAAAGCTAGCTTTCTGCCAGGCTTCTCTGTTTTCATGACAAAATTAAAGAGTCCACAGATGGAATAACTCAAAGCTAATTTTTTACACAGGTTGGTTTCCCTTCTCTCCCTCCTCCCCACAATTCCAAACAAGAATAACATATTGTAGGAGATTAAAGTAACAACTACAACAGGGGAGTAAAATCGGAGAGCGAGGTCATTCTGTTGCCATGACTTCAGTACAGAAAGAGCCGTATTTAATTTGGAGAAAGTACTTCTTTTGCACTCTGGCCTAGGAAACATGTTTTAGCTGAAGCCTGACAAAGTTCAATGCCACCACTCCAGATTAACTCTTCTCACAGACTTCCTTGCCCAGACTTAGGGCAAAAATCTTATTTTTCCTTTGCCTCGGACACAACTCCCACTGACATCAGCAAGACCACACATGCTCCTAGTGCTGTCATCCCTTTCTTTCCCCCCGTTCCCATCTCCCTCTTGACTCATGAATAGAGCCCAAGGCAAAACAGGCAAGATAAGAAGTTGATCAAGAGGATGTCCGACTTGCAATCCAGTAAATCGCAGCTGGAGTCCTTGGCTTACAAGTGACTAGACATCCCTCTGAATATAGTTAGGCTTTCTTTTAACTACTAGAAGTTCAGAGAAAGAAAGCAAATACCATATACCACATTCAGTAATAGTAGGTGGGAAAGCAAGTCTTCAAATTTAAAATCTTTAAACTAAAACAACCAGTAACATCCAAGCAGCATATCAAATTATTTTTCATTGTCCTCGGATGAATATATCCAAGTACTCATCTAAGAACAGAGGCATTCAGATCTGCACACTGSACCAAGCTCTTCACATCTTGAAGGGCCGCTGATTGCCACCATAACCACATTGTGGTGTCTTGCTTAAAAGAACAGAATAGCATCAAGAAAAGGGAAGACTGGATTAAAAAAGAAAACAAATCTGCTGTAGAACAAAGTTAAAATATGGTTGTTAGTTGCTGGAATGTAGAAAATTGAAGAAACCCTTTGTAAAAGGCCACATTTAAGAGAAGATTAAAGACACGAGCTTTAACCAAAAACAGAGTGTCATTGGCCAGTGCAATACTGTTAACTTTCCCTGCAGGCAAATGTAGTATGAGACTACCATTGCTTATGGAAGCTCTGCCCGAATGTCTATTTGCATACAGTATAATGTTACAATCCAGTACTAATGTTGAAATAAAGCCACTTACAGGACCAGCAGTAATTATTATTATTTCTGAGAAGAGTGGAAGTACCAGCTATGTCGAGTCAATTAATAGTTACACTTAAGGCAACTGAAGAATAGCTATCAGAAGACTTCAACACCCTCTCACTAGTCTTTTGTCAACATTCTGTACAGGGTGAAGGATGCAAGAACAGATCTCTCTCTCTTTTCTTTTTTAAATAAAGTCACTATTGCCATGCTACAATTCACAACCACCACCCTGCTACATCAATCTCCAAGAGTGTTTAAAAAGCTTAGGTAGAAATATCAACACTCAGAATTTTGACCTTTGACAACAGCCATTTCCTGCATGCGTGCATGTTGGGGGGGAGTGCAGGAACAAAAACAGAAAGAAAACTGGCCTTCTTCACAGAGTTCTGCCCTGCTGTTAACATCAGATTCTTCCCCCCTCCTTTTTGGATGATGGTATTTTTAGAAGTGAAAATCAAACTGGCATATCCAAAACTTAGTACAACAAATCCTTTCGTCACTCATCTTTCCTGCATACGGCTGCTAATGGGGCCTTACAAGATACGAAACTAGTGCAGCGAATGCTTGATTTTTTCAAGTCATACGCAAAGTAGCAAGCTCCCTGAAGCATCATACATTGGTTAAGATATTTCTTATGTGAAATAATCTGTTTCACATTGCTCCTTCTTACAGTCCTACACAGTGAAAAACGTGCTGATGTTCAAAAGAGCATTAGGGCCTACACAACTTTTCATACTTTGTATATTTAAAAAGTACTCTTCCAGTTTAATACATACAAAGTTCTCCAGTGGCAAACTCCGATCCCTCTGTTCTGCAGACTCTATAAAAATACTAGATCTAAAACTGAAACAAGCATTATTAAATCCCTATAAAATTAAAACTGAACCACACAAAAAGCAGCAGCCGCYCCAATATGCCCTTTTTACTGACAGGAAGTTGAACTGGGAAGGTATTTTACTACTACTCCCTGTTAGACTCAGAAAGACACATGCCTTCATCTGCCCAGCCTCAGATCACTACTGCAAAGTCAGGATCACCCTACCCATCTAAGGATTCAGCTGATCATCTTTTCTCTCTCCTCCTTGTTCTTCTGCCAGAACAACCACAGCTTCTCAATGTTTACTTCCTACAGCAAAATAGGTATTGTTTTGTTATGTCGTGTAAGTGTTTTTGTAGAATATTTTCTTAACACAAATCTGCACAGCAAAACTTACTTTACCATGTACATACATTAACTGTCAATCATGCCAGGATTTTCTTTTCATAAAGCACCCATTATGGGACTGAGCGAAGTGCTCATTAGCCACATTGAACACTATAAATGGTGGAGGTTATTTCACTGAAAGACTGACCTTTCCAAGCAACATGTCTCCAAAACAAAGTGCATGATCTGYAGTGTTTCAAGTTCTTCCAGTTAATTGGAAGCTCTCTCCTTCTTCTACATTTTGTCAAATGCAGAACTATGTTTACAGTAATTGTCACTGTAAATTCTAAGTGACGTGAACTCAGGAGACATTTAATTCCCAAAGGCATGCAAAAAAAAAAAAAAAAAACTCGCTACTGTTGTTTGCACTACACTATTAGAGCTGATCTCCAAAGTACAACAGGTAACAGGAATTTGAGGAACACACCGTTACACATGAGCTCTCGCCCTCTGACTTCAATGGTAGTTTCATTTTTGATGACACATAATGGGATGGTTGGAAAAAAAAAATAGCTATGCAATAATGCAAATGCAGCAAGTTGAAACAGCAGACTTGGCATCAGCCTGATTTCTGTAACTCACCAACAAGCTCAGCTGAAATCTAGGGTTGGACCACACCAAAACCCTCAAGCCAATGTGCAGTTCCATCTCCCCAARATATGCACAAGCTCAGCTCTGGCTGAGCTCCAACTTGGAGCCGAAATACTCCAGCTTGGGAACACTCAGATACAGTCCACAATTCTGGCCCTATAACCSTCCTTCCCAACTTACCTAACTAACTTTCAGATATAGACAGAGTCAAGTCCTCTCCTGTAGAGAAATAACTTTAGATCTTGTCACGTAAAGGGACCTGAATTTCTGCTTTGTATCTCACATTTTGGGCCTCTAGCAAGTACTAGAACTTTAGAAATACTTTTCCATATTAGAAAACTCCTATTCCAATAGTTCTCTCTCCTGTTTTGGGCTAAGATTTCATCTCCTTCTACAGACACGATACATACCTAGGTCCTGTACCTTAAAATTATTACAAAAAGCAAATAAAACAAAAAAAAAGGAGGGGGGGAAATAAATCTCAGCATAGTAGATATTTAGTCAACCACCTCTTACTCTATTACTTATTTTCTACGCTTCTAAGTATCAGAATTTCCATACAACCTTGTTCAACTTCCCCCTTCAGCTTCCCGTAATTCAATACACACTCACTCTCAGCAGAGTTATTACATGTCTACGCAGATAAACAATCTCACAAGCTAAGCAGTAAGTTGACATTAGCTGGTTGCTCTTAACACTGTCTTGAAGCCTGGTGCACAGTCATAATACTAGAGATCTTCAGCTGCAGAAAATCCCAAATAAAGTGTTCATAGCAGAAAGCTAAACATATTTTAAGCTAGCTTTACCATGACCACCTTTCTGCAGTTTCAGGAGATGACAGGAAGTATGACTGCACATACATGATGAATATTTTTTTTTATTGGATTTAATGCCTGTCACTTAAGATACTATTTCTTTTTTCCGTTGGCTGCATGATACAAACCATCACATACTGTTTTGACAGCACCAGTGTGAGGAGGGGGRAGAGAGAAGGTAAAAAGGGAAGACAAGCACACAGCGTACAACAGGCAGAAGATATATCAAGTTCTAACACAGGTAGTGAATAGTCTCACATACACACTAGAAGGARGATGAAAACTAACCATTGCAGTAGTATCTAGAACAACCCAGGAGCACTCGTTGACCTTTAATTCCTCCTACCCAGTGATTAATACCRTCTTTTCCTCAGGTTTAGCAGTCCATCAGACCTGACAAAATAAGGATTCAGCCAAAGAGGTAAGTGCAAAGACAGTGATCATACCCATATAAACATATAACCTACAGTACATAAAAATACAGTGTAGCACTTCAGACTATAAATGGGTAGGTATGCCTGCAACGGGACTACAAATGACCTATTATAGGAAAAAAAGAAAAGCTCATCAGAGAAAGTATATATGAGTTTTTAATTTTGCTTTGAGAATTCCATGATAAAATACAGATTCTGWCTAAAACCCAGCAACACCGATGTCTTAAACCTACTCAAGTCTCCTTTCTTTACTGATGAGAGCTCCTTTTGCTACCTATATTCCTAATCTCAGTTTACCACAGTTAGTGCACTGAAGCCCTACGCTGTCATTAAAAATGCATTAGAGCTTAAAAATGCATTAGAYCACTTCAGAGGAAGCCTTAAAAAATTATAATGTAACAAAAAGCCCCTTACTTTTTTCCTCCCCAATATACAGCCATCACCCTCATCCTCCTGTCCTTCTCCCTGCTACACTAGGAACAACCAACCTCTGGCCATGGATATAACCTTGTGCTATAAGGTATTGTGCATAATGAATTCTGATCGTTTACACACACAACTATTGTTTCAGTGAGTACTAGATTCTCGGCAACAGCAGTATTGTACTGAATCAGAGTCAGTACAAAGGAGTCAGGTTTCTGAAGTTCACAAGCACCTTCACCTTCTTTCCAAATGGATTTCACTAAGACATTCATTAAGACATCGTATAAAAGCTGGGCTTCCTTTGCCTAGACTAGCACATCAGAGAGATCTCACACAAAAACAAGCAGTTGAGAATCTCAGGGAACAAGCCACATCACTGTTTAGATAGAGCTCCTCCAACAAGCAGCTATCATTTTTGGTGAGCAACCCCAGATTGCAGCAATGGTGGGACAAAATTGTAGGCAGAATAAAACTCCTCAATGAAGCCTGTAAGAAGGATTTAGGTAGTCAGAACATAACACATTTCAGTCCTCATTAAGTTTTGGAAGTCTTACACATTTTCACATACCCAAGGAGTCATCCTTTAGCTCATGTATCCTTCTCAATCTTGCAGTAACCAAATAACCAAGACTCAGTCTTGGTTACTTTGAGTTACCACTGTCAGTGGCTGAGGGAACTTAAGTATGCATGCAAGGACATCAGGGAAACAAACTCAGCATCTCTCCACCACTGCTTTTTCTCCATACCCTCAGATGCCAGCTTCTACTCTCCCTATTCTGTTTCAACAACCATTACATAAATAGGCAAGAAGCCATGTATTTATCCTAAGCTAAGCATTCTGAGTTACTTTGAAGTATGCCATTTCTGCAGTACTCGTTTTCCTGAAAATGTGTGTCGTGGTTCAGACCAAAGATCCATCTAGCCCAGCACCCCATGACAGAGGCCCAAAATAAATTCCCAGGAAAGGGTACGAGAACAAAGCAAGCATGCCATGACAGCACACTCTCCAAGCCCCTAACAGTTTGCAGCTGCAGCCTTTCTTGAGCACTAGGTGGCATTTTTGTTTCAACATCCCCCAACAGATATCTATTCAGGAACTTGCCCAGGCTCATCTTGTGCCTGATGAGCCACCACTCACTCAGTCACACCTATCCACAGATCTATGCTTTGCTCCCAGGAGAACTCAAGGGCTGCCTCTCACTGTTCAGCCACACCCTCCATCTCTAGCACAGAAAGTCATCGGTATATATCAATGCAGACAGCTTGTCTAACAATCCTCCCTCATCARAACAACGGTCTTGGTCTCATGATATATTAAAAAAAGACGGTAGATTTATGAGAAAATAAACCCTTACATTCTTTGATGCAGACCTGTCATGCATTTGGGACCCTACATAGCACAGAAGACTGACAAAATAGTAGTAAGGTAACTACCCCATGGTATTGCAAGCTACAGGTTCTCACAGTACTTCTGAGCTTATTCCATAGGCTTCTGCTATCCTCTCAATGTTTAAGTTATACAATATGATTAAGGGCATCATTGGGAATCTTTCAGACTAGGTCTCCAGTCTTGTACTCACAAAAGAAATGGAGGTGCATTTAATCTGGTGAGGATCTAGCTTGTACCTTAGAAGAGCTGGAAACACATTCCCCCTTTAATAGTTTTGCTGGTTGCCTACAGCTGCTGGATTATTTCATTGGTTTGGTAAAACCCTTCCTTTAACTTCTACTGCAGAGTCCAAGTTGCCAATATTGGGAATATCTCACACAGAACTACTGGTACAAACATGAGTCCAAGCCAAAGCAGGCACAGTAGGGTCAAGAGTAACACAAGAGGTATTACTTTCACTGCTGTAATTATGGCTCTACACAGAGCATGCAGTGATTTAAGTTCCAGTTCCACTCTGCTACCAGCCTCCTGCTGAGAACAGTGCAAAGTCTCCACCTTTTCTACACCTGTAACACTCCTTGACTATATAGCAGGAATAATGATTAGTTCTTTGCTTTTCTGATATTAGCTCCTCACAGCAGAGACTAATTCTTAACACATACAGCTCCCAGCACTGTGGCTTCCAAGCATTGGAGTTGCTTCATGATGCTCTCATGTATTAYGGGGCCTACTGAAACAGCAAGGCCATCATATTCAGGAGAATATCCCCTCTTCCTGTCTTGCTTCAATTTAGTCCTGGAACTATTCCCAGCAGGTCTCCTCCCCTTTCCTACCCACATACCCTCCTCCTCTTCTCTTCACAGARTAATGCTGTGTCTTTTAAGAACTCAATTCCTACAGGAGCTCTCTGGAGTTGAGCATTTTTATTGCTCTGCAAGAAGATAAAAAGCAAAAACCAAAGGAAAAGGAGAGGAGAACAGTACTTACAAATCCTCGCTGCAAGGTCAGAGACTAATACATTATGGAACTGTTAACAAAGAAACTTAAATTTAACATGTCCCTTGGGTGAGATCACGTACACTCTCTGTCTCCTTGCCCCATCTGTCTCCTCTCATCTCTGCACTGAATTCCTGACGGGACCAAGGGATGCAGACCTGGAGAAGCTTGAGCTACAGCTACAACCCAGAGGAAAGAGACACTTGGCTCCTGGGTAGTTATTGCTTATGCTGCACCCCACGCGTAACACTGAACAAGAGCTGCTAGGTATGCTATGGGGCAATTTGGCAAGMATCTCGAGTACATCCCATTGATTCTCACCTTTTTCCTTCATGCTGTCTTGGTTTGGATTCAAATTCCATTTTCACGCTATTCAGTACAAAACCTACATTTCTTGTTTCTTTCTCCCAGCAGTTTCTTCAATTGTTCTAGGCATTTCTTTCCTAGTGCATCCTCTGTGCGAACTACGAGGACCGTGCCACCCTACCATAGTAACACCACTTCCAGTTCTAGAAACTGCTTGGCTTGCAGTAAACCCTGATATGTCAGCCCTAGAAGCAGTTTAATTTCACCACCAATAGCTGTTAAGTCCCATTCTCTCTCAACACAGCTTAGGGCCTTGTGCAGAATTTTTGAAGGCCTGCTACGCTACATCAGCTACATAGTTACAAGCTTCTGCTCCCAAATGTCRCTTCACTGGAATGGTGGTTTGCCTCTTAATAGCTTCAGGTGAGCATATGACCTAAAAATATCTTCTTAACTTGAGCTCTTCTTCCTCTGCACTTCCACCCCTAAAAGGG
The DNA here is from genome assembly GCF_003343005.1 of Rhea americana. Lineage (NCBI taxonomy): Eukaryota > Metazoa > Chordata > Aves > Rheiformes > Rheidae > Rhea > Rhea americana. The sequence continues at coordinate 216,013 of NW_028186417.1, read as the reverse complement.
CATGCAATTCCCCCTACACCTAAAAGGAACTGCCCCCAAACTAAGCTTTTCAACCTCAAATTTTGCATTGCTTTTTTTCTAGACTACGTAATACAACACACCACCACCTGAGTCCTCTACAGCACATCTGTTTTGCATGAGCCACTGTAATGCTGTTTCCTGCACTGCTGACAACTTAACAAGACCACACAAACAACATTTCAAAGAATTCAGTGAGAATAAGTACCTGCCATACACATAAGAAAACATCTCATAATAAAACCTCTCACGTGGGGAGCAGCCTGAGAAATAGTTAAGAGTGAAACATTGGATTTTCAGCCTTAGAACTGTCATAAAGAACCTCTAACCCAAAACAATTCTGTCAGCACAGAAGACCCATGCCAACTTGCTGCCATTCCTTTGAGAGTATATAGGCTCCAAACAAAGCCAATTAAGCAAAGCCTTTAAAACAGCACTTAAGCCTCTATCAATGGCCATTCATGCAGTTAGTGATTTCAGATCTGCCAGCGTATTGAAGAAGCATATGTGAACACAAAGAGGATGTCGACAGTAACTGGCCTCAGAATTACTGCCTTCCACAGAAAACCCATGTCTTGGGCATACTCCATAGGTCTTGAGCAAAAAGGGATAATTCGCAGTTTTATCCTTAATTAAAATTGAATTAAATGAAACAGTACCCCACCACTCCAAAAGAAAGTCTTTGATCCAGACTGCARTTCAGGTCCACTTCTTTCGCTACTGGCAGGGTATAAGTTGCAGAAGTAGACCTGTTGGGGAATGATTTATCCAAATAGCTGATTACCAAAAGAAACAGTGGTGCCTGCATCCTGAAGGAACAAATGCTCTATGGGCTGTATAGTATACTAAAAGGGCTATTAAAAATAAAGCCCTTAAAAGCATAACAAAATGAACGAGGCTACACCACGCTTTAGGTGAAAGTGTCTCAAATACTACAGATTAACAGCTATCCTCAAGGGAATGAGACTTTCCCCATGTTCCATGTGCAGGCAAACACCAGCTTTTCTACACCTGTATTTTCAACTGTGGGAAATGCAAAAACTGAAAAAGACGGCTGCTCTCCACTCTCCCACTGCTGGACAGCCCTAGAGACGTTCCTCTGCTTCCCCTTACATTCTTTTCCCCAGTTTTTATCTGCTTCCTCCGTTCAGACTGCATGCTCTCTGCCACAGCCTGCCTTGCGTCACGTTTCTTCAACACCTCGCACCAGAGGGGCCAGAACACTCACTGCTATGCTCACAAGCAATAATAAGAGTACTACGCTTGGGAATGAAAGAGACTAATTTTGTAAAGACTTCCATTTTTACCTAAAAGTTTGCAATAATCTTTTCAGTCACAGTACATACCAGTAGTTTGCTGCTATAATAGGGAAACTCTTCAATCTCAGAACAGTAGTCTTATGGAACAAAGTCCTGTTCAACTATAGCCATCGTACTTACTGAGATGTCATTTACTATAACATTTCTCTGCTTTCTCTTCTTCTGCCTCAGGCCTAGATCAGGTCAAGTAGACCAACCCCAACCAGAAGCAAAAGCTCTCTGAAGCCTCTATTAGCCAAGCGCAGGCTTTTGCGAGACGAGAAGAAAGCTTCCTCTAATGAGAGGYTTCCTTCCAGCTCTTTGATTAAGCACAGTGCTCAGAAAGCAAAAGTGACAAAAACATTCACCATGGGTCTTAAATGTAGCCTGTGTAGTCAGGCAAAACAACTGTGGCTGATCATATATGTGAACACGCTTTATATTATGTGAATAGGAGAAAAACCTCAGGAGAGGCAGGCATAACACTGCCGCAGTGTTGCTCATTTTTTACAGCAGTTACCTCTAGAAAAGCTGTATGCACAGTCTATTGAGCATTGTGGCCAGAACTCCCAGCTTCAAGGTCTCTGCGTCACAGACGGTTTATCTGAAGAAAAATAATAGCAGCAGAGAACTGCATGGCTTTCCACTGTTAGTGGAAGCAATGAAAGTAAGGAAAAGGCTACACTGCGAAGACTGAAAACATCCTTTTCTTTGTTATAGTGAGACTCCCAAATAAAATCCTTAATGATTGCAGAGATCTCTGCCATATAATGAAGTTTGAGGATTATTAGGACCTAATATTAAAAGCTTTCCAGAGGTGGAGGAGGAGGAAGAGGATTCACACTATGAGGTTTCTGTAATCCAAAGACTGCAGGTTCCTTTCTATGAAAAAAAAAATCACTGGCAGTGAAGTCTTTTGTCTTCTGGAGAAGTGAAGTTGCAAATGCCAGGCATTCTTAGGCTCCTGAAATTCCCTTTATGCATCCTAGTGTCAAGGCAGATACGCCATTTTACATGCCTATGAAGTAAACACTCAAGTGGCATAGACTGGGTGCCTAGTTGTCTCTTTTCAAAATAGCCATGATCTGACATTTTATATTCATAGTAGCAGCATCTTAGGCATGCAAGCGGAACAATCTATCCACTGGCACACCTGAAAATGAAGGCATTATGGAAATTCCTCTCCATCTCCTCCACCACCAACACATACATTCTCAGAAAATCATTAGAAAGCAAACTGTTTTCCATATTTCCTTTACTAGCCTTGAAGTGGAACAGGCATTACCTTTCAGCAGCGTTAAGTTGCCCTAACAGAACATTTTGTAGTAGTGCATTGGTTAAGCCTTTTCCAGAATTTTGATGGCTATTACACAGAATACTTCAGTAACAACTTGGCCAAGTTACAGCAACATAGTCCATCAGATAAAATAGTATTTTAAGACATGGAAGGGCTCTGCTCTCAACTATGGTAGAGGCTCATACATACCTGCTAAAACACAATCCAGTCGTGTTTAGTTACTTGTATTTAGCACTACAGAATTCAGTCTGTGTCCATACTCTGGTGGAGATGATTCTTTATYCAGATGGCACTAGGAAACACTGCAGACCACAGCTGGGAAACTCTGATGTTGCAAAGTGCAATCTAAGATGCTGTTCTCCATGCAGGCCTATGACCCCTTTCCAGGATTACAGAGTCTGTGATTTTGGGGGTTGGGGGAGAGGGAAGGGAGGCATGCATCTACACAAAACACACATGGTGCTTTAACCACAATCCTGTGCCATGGGCAACACAATTCACTCAAACAGAAAAGCTTTGACAGAGTTTTGGCTCACTGAGTTCCTTCCACCATTTAATACTACTGACAGAGTTTCTTAGTCCCAGCTGTAACCCCTACTTGTCTGCAGTACAGACAGCTCAGGGCAACTATTCTCCCTCTTTACAAAGAAATAATGGTTGCAAGCTCCCTGTTTTTGAGCTCTGGGCCACAACTGACATTTGTGAAGGAAGTAAGCCTATGAGCTGACCAAATCAATCATGCTCTTTACATGCTAGCATAGCTAGGGAAAAAAARAAGTAGAAGTTAACAACGTAAGTATTGCATGAACAACAAGAAGTCTTCCTCTGGTTTACATCTGGGCTGGACACACTCACTGAGACTAACCTGACAATCACCTAAGTCAAAGCCACGCACTTGTGGGCATTCTATTCCATGAAATACAGAATCACAGAATGGTTGAAGTTGGAAGGGACCTCTGGAGATCACCTAGTCCAAACTGCCTGCTCAAGCAGGGTCACCTAGAGCATGTTGCACAGGGTCACATCGAGGCAGGTTTTGAATATCTCCAGAGAAGGAGATTCCACAACCTCTCTGGGCAACCTGTTCCAGTGCTCAGTTACCCTCACTTCTCAATTGCTGAAAGTTGATTCTGAAGAAACTATTTAGATAACCAAGGGAACGCTAAAATAAGATCAGAACTGCATCTGTTCTGGAAGAAGAAAAAACAATTAMAAAAATGAACCTAAGTCATTTGACTAAGATTTGGAAGCATCGTCTTTCTGTATAAACTTGATCTACTCCTACACATTTATATCCTCACATGACATACTTCTCAGATTGGCAGGACTAGGATACCTCTAAAAAGCACAGTGCTCAGGTATTTTAGAGCCAGAAGCAAGCACAGAAAGAAACTAATTTTAAATACCATTTCTCTCACAGTATTAACAAATTCTCCCATCGAGTACGATAGCTCCAGTAAAAATTACCACTTAGAGGACGTACATCTTACAGAACCAAAACCTCATGCAGTAAGGACAGTAAGATTTTGCTTATTCAAGGAAAACASGTTTAATAGCTTTGTTATGTTCCTGGAAGTCAGAGTCCATTGAAATTAGCATAAAGCACTGGAATAGCAACGCATTCATCCATAATTCTCTGTGAATACACATCACTACATCTCACTTTGGAAATAAATAATGACTGCACGTAAAAGCCAACCCTAGAACAGTTAAAAAAAATTAAAAAGGTCACACTCTAAAAGTCTACCCTGCACCTTCCCTCTTAAGGGCATCACAGTCAGAGGCTTTATTTATATTCTTCACTTTTTTTTTTTTTTTTTTTTTAAGATCTAAATAAGAATTTGCTGCCTTTGTGCTGTCAGCCAGGATAAATTGAGTCACTCATTGCTGTATGCTATATATAATTGAAAAAATCATTTTTGATAGATATTACAATGCTCCAGTGACATTTCRTTCACTTGACCAGCAATATGTGTAACAGCATCCATCTTCCTAAAGATTTGCTGCTATAGATTTTCTCCTTCTCTCACCACCCAAATTCCCACAGTGGTAGACAATTTGACTTTCATTTATTTTCTCCATCAAGCTTACCTCAGGGAAGTAAAACTTCTGTCTCTGCTAGGCCCTTAATTCTTCCCTACAATTGCTATACATACATAAAAGCTACATCAGACATTTCTTCTTCCGAGAGAACAGATACCTCATGCTTTCATGAAATTATCATACAGATTGCTTACAGAGTGACTAATATGATTTTCCTTACTTAGAAGTCAACAGCTGTTTAATATTACATGTTCAGTTTAGCCCGATTTGTGTCATGCTTGAAGTGTCAAAGCTGAGAGGGCAGCCACAGAAACATGATGCTGTTCAGCCTGATTCAGGACTGCTATATTTCTATCACAAGACACAGTCATCAGGCAAGAGGAAGTTGTTATATTAAAAACCAGGCACATTTCTAAGTTTAAGGTCAGAAGTTCTAGGAACTTTTGTATGAACCATAGTAACAGGGCAGAGTTAATCTGGTATTTCACTCTTAAAAAAAATGCTGGATAGTTTGGCCAGGAAAAGTTAACAAGCTGAAAAAGCAACCAAACAAGAGAGAGAAAACATCTAAAAATAAACAAGAAATCACTGTAACTCATTCTGGCAAATGGCTGGCAAAGTCTGCTTGCACACTTCACATTTCTAAACCAAGGCTGGATAACAAACATCAGTCAAACATTTAGTCCCAGTGCTCAGTGCAAGGCTAAACTGTTAAATTCCATGTCCTGTATTATTACATAGGACGTCAAACTTCACTTTCTTAGCCTAAAACCTTACAACTCTCCGAAGTTACAATCTAAACAGTTATTTGCTATATTCTACCAGTGGACTGAGAAGTACTTATCARTTCTGAGCCAGAGACCCCTTCAGATACAATAAATCAGTTGCTATTCACCAGCAGTAGTGTAACTGCCTTCATCATCACGTCTCAACGAGTACAACRCACCTTACACAGCAAAGAGTCAGCACATTAAGCTTATCAGGCAAAGCACAACAGCTGGGGCTGAGTGTTTTAAGCTTCTAAAGATTTGTGCAGAGCATACAGGAAACAGATTCCCCTTCAATTCTCCTCTGCAACTCTACATTTATGAGGTCAAGTTCTTCTATTCAACACAACAAATTCTACACAAGCATCTTTAGATCAGCACTAACTCCTGTTCACGACGAAGCGTGAGTGATGCTTTGGATGAGTACATACTCAACACAGAAAGGTCAATYAAAGTTTTTAAACACAGTTAATTGTTACAACATGAGAGAATATCCTAAAGAGGATTGCCTACCTGCTGTGACTGCATTCTGAACAAGAACATAGAGAAGGTACAGATGTCAGCAGAGATGGCTTACACTTTAAGATTGCTCACTGATCTAATTACTCCCTCTGCCTTTCTCAGCAGAGCTCCCTGGGCCACAGTTCAACAAGCCCAGCTTCCAGTTAAGTTTTACCCCAGAGTCTGGGCTGGCACACACTGCCTGAAAGCAATAGGCCTAAATTACATACCATAGCCTGAGAAGTGTTGGTATCTGGGAGGTTATACCCAGTCAAGCTATGGGATGCAATAGCTCTGGCTGCTTCAAGGTGCCTGAAAGATACTCGAACTAGGTAATTCAGATCAAAGCCCTTGGGAGAAGGTTCCCTGATCTGTAGCTACCAGGCCAGACTGGAACAAYGCAAAAATCCACAGGCTGGTCTAGCCAAGAGCAACTATCAAGGATGTGAAGGGAAGGGAAAAGAAAATGTTTTGTAGAAGTTTACTCACATGGTCTTTTCCAATAAAAGACTGGATAACACATTTTCCAAACAGAAGAGCTCATTTTTCCTTGTCCACTCGCCTCCTTTTTTCATCTCTACCTCTACAACTGTGGTATCTAAACAGAGACATGAGTTGGAAAAAAGCCCATTTGCACCATCTTGCCCTCCGCTCAGGAACTTAACACAGTTAATCACCTTCTCAAAAATCAGGTTGGTATGAGAGGCCTTTCTCTCATCAGACTTTGTTTTCATGTGTCCTGTCATGTCTTCCAGGACAGCTACTGAAGATGAGTCACCTATGAAAATGGGACCCACACGCACTACAATCTTGTGGACTGAATTCTCGGCGTACATCAAGCTTTTCCAGTGTCATCTAAAGGCTCCTCTGTCTTTCTATCTGTTAAAGCCTAATAAAAATTATTTACATTCTCTCTGGGCTATTTGGTTTAAGCCCCTCCAACTCAAGTACGACAGTTTCTGGGACAGTATTAGGTTTCTTACGGCACTCCAACTAGCAATCACCTCTGTACCTGACTGTCAGGGGACTCTCTTGGCTGAGCTGGCCACCTTGGTCTATTGCTGAGAGGTCTGAAATTTCTCAATTGAAACATTTGAAAGTTAATGAACCCTTCTAATACAAAGCTCCCACAGCTCAGAAGTCCTTTTACGAGCCCGACAAATGGTGGATGCAATAGGAAAACCACAGGCTCAGACAGCTTGTCCTTTCACATTTCAAGGCAGCAAGCTAGATTCTCAGTGGCTGTAAATCCACACAGACACGAGGGAGCAARTTTCACTTATACTTCAGGTATTCTTCCCTCAGGAAGAAATAAGAGCTCTTAAGAATCTGCCCAGAACTATTTGGATTAAGACACTGCATCAGCTGTGGACACCAATCCTGTTTGAGAGAAAAGCTAGCTTGGCTATTTGAATTTCTTCAGCTGTGTTTTGTTTGTTTAAAACTATCTTACGTAGATGAAATAAGATTTTTCTGGTTTGGGACACAGAAAACTGACACCAAGCCATTATTGATCAGCTACAAATCTGATAGAGAACAAAGTGTTGGTATATTTGACATTGTACCTCTTTAACATTTGCAGATCCACCAAGCTGAGGGCTTGACAATATTAAAACACATTCTAACATACCAACAGCCTCTCTTTCAAAGCGCTCATCACCTAAAAGACATGACTATTGAAGATGTGAAACTCACGAAGGTTAGCAAAGAGTGCTATAAATAAGGATCTTAATAAACCATAGAAACAGACAGCAGAAACCAAGATAGCAATGAAACAACTTCCTTTTAACCCTGTATCTAACACAAAGAACATACTGCCTTCTCCTAACTAGCTCTCGGCTGGCTGGTATTTATAATACCAGCTTCAGCATGCAACCTAGTATACAAGTGTGACCATCTTCTTTCCATCTGCTACTTTGCTGTGAAATAGGACTTCCTTTCAGTTGCAATATACATACATCAGCTAACTGGCCCGGAGGCAGAAAGCTCCTTATCTCACCGTCCAAGATCTAAGTCAGAAACAAACAAACAAACCCCCAAGAACAGAAACATTAATACAAATAGTGTTTCTTACATTCATCACTTTATACCTATGGACAGATTTACATCTTCAAGCAGGGAAACAAAATGAGTACAGATATTCTATGGAAGATAGAAAGCAAAACAACTACCAGAAGAAAAAGAGTATCTGTGCAAGGCTGCAACAAGAAGATGCACCTCATGACACCAGCTCTTCTAAAGAGCTTGACAGAAACCCAAAGACAAACTGAACTCCTAAACCAGAACTGACATCCAACTGCCATTCCCACTGCAGCCTCTTACTCCGGGTGTAAAGTAGGAAAACAAATATGAAACACAGGATTTGCTACAGACTGCAGAAAATCTCATCAACAGACAATTTAAGAGCTCTGTTAGTCAATGCACTTTTAGTGATTACTTGAATTTAGGCACAGRGTCATGTCTTCCCTTCCCACCTCATAACTTGTGCAGGTTATACAAATGTGTACTGTGTCAGGTTCCTCCTCAGCTGCGGTATTAGAACATGATTACAGATAAGGTAATTTATTGAGCCCAAGAAACATCACAGAGCAGTATAAATACCTGTCATTATTCTTCAGTGAGTACTACTTTGTGTTTTTCAGTCAGGGGCAGTCAGTGGCTTTGTAGTCTTTTCCTACAGTCCCCGTTTGAGTCTAGTCCACAAACGGGTCGAGTAGCCCTGATAATGCTGCAGTCACTAGCAGTTCCTTAGAGCCACTGGCTGTGGGAAAAGAACTCATAGTTCTAAGGTGGAAGTTCCTATGATAATATATTTTAAAAGTCATTTCAAGTTTGCAAGTAGGTGGAGAAAAGAGCTGTCCTTAACTATTGATCTTTTCATTTGCTCACCTGAATAAGAATTTATACAGTTATCAGTAGAAATATAACCTAAATAAATAGCAGATGTGTGTGCTGGGATTAATAAATTATTTGAACAGAGAATGAGTGCCTAGACGAGATATCATGTGTCAGAAAGGTGAATATATGGGTGAATTAATGGGTGATATACACGATCTGATTAGTAGCAATGCCAGAACATGAAAAACATAAGGGGAAAGAACTGGAGGAAGCAGACAAAGGTGYTTCATTTCAGATTGTGTGAGATAAAAGAATAAAGCAGGAGTCTTGCAATAGCCTGGCATATATTTAAAAACAACAACAACAAYGAAGCTACAGAAATGGAATCAGTATCACACTAATCTGAACGTGACTGAAAGAAGGGGATCGCTCAAACTCATTCTCCTGACACAGTTTGCATCACCTCTGCACTGTGACCTAAAATGTTTCTTTTTTTCTCTCTTTTTTTCCCCCCCTCTTTACATTTTAGAGGCCAAGCAGGTCAGCTCTAGCAACCTGGAGGACACAGTCATCTCACATAGTAAGCAGTATAACAACTTATACAGTAAACAAAAGCAGAGTATTAAAAGGTATCCCCAGTCATATGTAACAGATCTCTACAAGATGGCACAGATGTATTTAGCACACTTGTCTCTAGGGACAGTGGCAAAAGTTTGCAAGTGATCAGCAAGAGGYATTATCTGCCAAAGGCCTAGCCAGCTCTATCACATTACACCATACTCAAGATCAACAAGTGATTGTAGCTTTGACACACTATAAACAAAGGTATTGCATTAACTTAGGAGTTCATTAARCAACGTAGAAAACGGACTGCTTTCAGAAGTATTACATTACTAGAAAATAGGTTAAACTAGGCAGCTTTAAAAGCTCTTTTACACAGGCTCACTTTTAACAGAAAACAGTAGTAACTCAGGGAGAGCACGTAAGCTCTTTTTCTGCCACTACACTGAAAACCTCCAATGTCTCATGTACTGTTGTGTTTCTTGCACTCCATACTGACAGGAATGAGGTATTTTAAATAAAGCTGGCGATAAATCAGTGACAAAAATCCCTCGGCTAAATAAATGTGTYCCAAATGCTAAACCATTCTTCATTTTCTGTGAACAGTCAAAGAGACACAACCAATGCCCAAATACAAAACAAATCCAACTAAGTATTCAGGAGTCAGCCACTAAGAAACAACAAGGAAATGGGGAGGGAGGGGGGGAAAGCAGCTTTCCAAAAACTACATTTTTAAAGAAAAAATTCGTTTCAGAGGCATCTTTCCTTCCTGATGAACTTTTAGTTTCAAATATGAGGATAAAGAAATAGTCAGGCTACAGTGTTCTCTGCTCTTCTACCACGGATGACCATGCCACTTTGATGCACACAATGACTTGATACACTTTGAGCAACTTCTCATGTCCCTTTTGTAAACATTGTAACACATTCATACTTCAAAAGGATTCAGATACAGAGAATCCTTAGACATTTTAGTAGACATTTTAAGAGTTCTTCAGGAGAAGGTGAGAATGGAGATGACAAAATGGAAATCCAATACTGCTGTCTTAAACCGTGCAACTCACTTCTGCATACTGCTCATTTCAACTAACTATCCTTCTCTCCGGTACTGCACATCTTAAATGACACTGCTGGGCCCAAGGATAAAACCGCACCAAATAAGAGAATCGTTATCAGACTGGTACTTCCTCCCTCCTTCCCTCCACACACAAAGCACAGGGCAGAGGCAGCTATCATTCCAGAAGATGCTCTTTGTCTTTTGGTTTGAGGGTTGTTGAGCAGGTTTTCTTCTTCCCCTCCCCTCCTCTTTTCAATTGCTAAGCCTTCCATTCGGGTTGAGAACAGGAAGGGGGGGGAGGGGAAGTGAATCTGGTGAACAGCTGGGGCCCATCACTTTTCATTGCAGGTCTTGGAGAGATGTGGTTGACAGAGTGATGCACAGAGGCTGTCCCAGTTAATGACTTCACCATTCTCCATCATTATCCCTATCATTAGGAAATTAGGAGGACAGAAGGTATTTACTGTAAACCTGCCACCTCCCAAGGAGAGATAAATAGAAACTGATAAATGGGATCTTCTGGTGCTGTTCGTCTATTAACCTTCTGCTTCCCAGTTTAGGCATATGCATGCCATCCTGCCATTAATATCCAGTAATTGGCATAGCAGCGGGCAAAACAATCGTAACTTTAGCACGTGAACATCTCCCACGTTGCACGCGAGTGCGTAACTACATGTACATTGAAGCTTTGCTAAATCAGTCTGTGAAAAGATCTCGAGCAGTTCTTTACACTTTAGCTCTGTTTTCAGAATCAGCAGACAGCCCTGGAGAGGCTTAAGATACTTCACCGATTTGCTCAGAGGCAGCTCAGGAGCAGCAGAGGAGGGGAAAGAACTGATCTGTACGAATTCACCAAACAAGTAACAAAACACTGGGGTTTGGTTTAGCTCTATTGGTTAGAGCGTGGTGCTAATAATGCCAAGGTTGCGGGTTCGATCCCCRTACGGCTACTCGTTTGCAGGTTGGACTAGATGATCTCCAGACATCCCTTCCAACCTTACCATTCTATGATTCTATCAAGTAGATGCATTTGCATCTGGAGTCAAGCTACTATTGGCTCTCTGTCAGCCTACCTCTAAATACAGCTCATGAACATCTCCGGATAAGAGAAAGTCCCACTTCACAGAAGTTCGTGAACACCAAGGACAAAACAAATTTCCTCATCATCTTGAAACATGTTCTGAAAACAGCATCAAAAAGAACGTTTTAGAGGGCTCAGAACTTAAGAACAGACTTTCCTCTTCAAAAAGCAGACAACGTTTTAGCAGCTTCCGAGACTAACTCTTCTGTGAGACTAACTCCTTCACTGCATGTGAGGAGCTCTTTACATGAACTGACTTGTTTCAGCGTCACAGAACGCTCAGATAGGAGGAGAGTTCTCAGAGGAACTGAGTCATTGCCTCCTTCCTCAGTGCTGAAACCTAGCAAGGCTGAAGCGAATCCATATTGCACAAGATCAGTTTTACCTGAACCAGCTTTCCACCTCACACTCTCACTCCAAAGCAGATGTTTGCCTTTTTCCTGCAAGACCACTTCAAAGTCCAGCAAGACTTCTCATTTGATTTGTCTTTCACCCGCAACGTCACTCCTCCGCTTAAGAGGACTTCATCCCGCTGCTACTTTACCTTATGTATTGCTTCGTATCATTAATTTAATTCACCCTAACTCTAGGCTTGTCTTATTTCAACCAGCATCATAGTTTTCTATTCAAGTGATGCGCAAGTAACCAGAACTGAAAGTTAAGAAGAACATTCACAGCTACATTGCCGACAATGAAACAGTTAAGGCAAAAATTAACATCAGATCTTACATAAATCTCAGATAAGACTCCTATATTATTATGACACTTTAAACAATGTCCAACCTTTCTTAGAAATTCAGGAAGAATGCAGAGCCTGTTCTTGTATAAGCTGTTCTAGCAAGTAGAGCGTTTGCATTACATCAAATGGATGGCTCCAAGATCTTGGAATGCAGGAATTGCTCTTTAAGCTCAGAAAACATCTGTACCTGCATATTGGTGTTCATCTTAGAGACAGTATGTTGTCTTAGCTGGAATACGAAAAACAGTATTTGAGAACACTGAAATCTCAAGAGCTTAAAAAAATTAAACAGCTTGCATCTTCATGCAACTCAAACGTCTAAGCAGGGACACAAGAGTTAACCCCCGCACACACACACAAAAACACACAAAAATCCCTAYTAGACAATTAACATAGTATTATATTTAGCTCTCCCCATCAACCTGAAAATTTTTCTAAGGCAGAAACTAAATCWGATGGTCTCCCAAGTTAACTGCCATGGAACTGAAGGGGGTGCAGGCCTAAAAGAACTGCAACTGTATGGCAGCAAAAATTGGCCTCAGAATCAAAAAACTTCAAAAAGCTAAATAGCAAGATCCCAAGTCAAAGACTATGTATGTTTTCAGCTGTCTGCCTACTATACACTATCATTAAAACTATTTCAAGGCTAAATAACTATGTTCGTATTTGTCATATAACCCGAGCAAAAGACTAACCGGTCTATTCTCAATTCCTGTAAGTAGAGAAARAGAAGAGTTTTTCCACTTACAATCCAACTCAAGTATTTCTTTGCCAAACTAAAACAACAGAGCCATAAACCCCACTGAGTCCCTAAACCTGTGTTGGGAAGCAACAAAGAAATCTGTTATTTTGGTTTCATTTTTTAAACACACACACACACWCRCWCRCACWYWSTKTGTGTGTGTGTGTGTGTATACATAAAACGTAAAAGCTTATAACACATATATGCTGAAATATATATATTTATATAAACATGTGAGCATGCCTTTTTTCGTAGTTTTCCCTGCCTACTCAACAGGCAAAGTCCAGGAAAAAAAAATAGCCAACTGTATTTTTAGAAGGCTAAAGAAATACTTAACATATACATAACCTAAAATGTGAATTTAAGGCCAGAAGGAAAACACTTACGCTCCAACTGCTATTGCCCACAATACTGCAATAGAGACAATGTGGATAAACAAAGCCTACATTTGTGCTTCACATAAGTCTTCCTTCTCAGGTGTTGTCAGCTGGTACTTTTCACAAGAAAGCTATTAGAAGAATTTTGAAAGGGAAACACAGTATTTGATTTTATATCAGAGTGAGCAAGATTTGAAACAAAATACTGAATTGTAAAATTCCTCTATTCAAACAAGAGCGATCATTCTTTCATAAAGGAAAGGAAAGGAAAAAAAAAGACAGGACTCCCCACTTCGGCCATTTAGTCTCCTGATAATTTTCAATGGTTGTACAAAAACTCAAGAACCAAAAGCAATTTGTCCTGCTACTATTGTCATAACAAAACATACGGTTTAAAATACATTTTTTAGCTGTTTTGTTCAGGACACAGTTAAACATACAACAATCAAAAAAAGAGTGAGATGTAGTTACTGTTGCCRTTTTTAGCCTGGCTTTCCAAAGAGAAGTGACCTACACATTCAAACTATCCATGGGTGTGTCTGTAAGCCTGCCGTCCCAGCATCTCAGTTCATTTTTGAATACAGTAGCCAATTTCCACCAGGCCTGACAAGTCAGCAGAGATCCTAAAAAACACCATGTTTCTTAACATTTTGTAGATACTGAAGGCCAAGAGGAAAACAGGTTCTCTGTGTTCTCTTACTGAGCATCATGGTGCAGAAACACCTTGTCAAGCCTACTTCAAATGCTGCCCTTGCAGGGAAAGTTTCTTCACTCAGAGTTCATACCTCCCAGCCCCCAAAAATAAAAGGATGGTATTTTGTTAATTATGGTGTTGGAAAGCATTTGTTTTCTTTCCTGTACTCATCTTCAATACAGACAAGCATGACAACTCCGTTGTTCCAGTGTTCCCCTATTTATGCAAGGCTGAGTGAAATTTAAGCTTCAGTAGGAAAATCCATGCTATTCACTACTTACTTTAAAACTTCATGCACCCATCAGATTAGAAACAAAACTACTAGGAAAGAAAAATGATTCCAGACTGAACCTGTTCATGCAGTGAACCATTCAGCATAGTCATCTTCTCCCCACATTCACACCCACTCTTCCCAAGGCACTCAAAGGACTGGAATCAAGGACAACCCTTAAAAGCTGCCTGCATAACCCCTGAGTGGCTCAGACCTTTATGCCCATAGGAATGGGAGCCAAGTCTCACCATCTCATACAGCGGTGTACAGRTGCACAACCCTGTACAGATAAGCAATGAGTCCAGTGCTGCCAACCTAGTCCGCAGGTAGAAAGGGTAAATACATCTTCTGTACACACTGTCACATACACATATTAAAATCAGTGCCAGAAACTAATGAAAACGTGACTGTGATAGCAAGTTCTAATAGCAACACAAGTATTAATTTCCATCTGTCTAAGCAACTGGCAATGTCCATCAATTATGGTGATAGCCAACCAACAGTTGCAGCTGCAAAATAAAAAAAACACACAAAATTAACATTTCAAGTTACTGTCATTCACCTGAAATTTTTGCAGTTGTAATTAGCTAGCTGCAGAAGCTGTCAACAATCAACATCAGCCAATCTGTCTACACCAGGAACAGGACTGCCTGCCAGAAATGGTCTTTGACAGTTTTCCCCCTCCTTCCCTTTGTTTTCCCCTTCATTAAGGTTTTTACTTCCGAACTCCCTAACTCTCTTATTTCTTTATCACTAGCCACTAGAATTTAATATGTCAAAACAGGAAGAGACAGGATGACTGACATCGAACTGATAGAGTCAAAATTATTTCTTATCCTCAAACCTCAGTACAAAACATGCTGCTGTCTAGACCTTCCCAATGACTYTGTGTTTGTCAGCCCCTTCACAAAATCTGAACCTAATCTCACACTGAAATGTTTCTCACTTGGAGATACCAAGTCATAAAATAAAAGAAATAATGCTGGGGGCCTGCTCTTTGATGAGCACGTGCAACTATTTTTCATTCTTTAGCTTAAGAGCTCTTGTCATAGCCCTCAAAATATGCACCTGTTTGCTTAGTTTAGGAAAATCACCCAGGAAGTTTTTATCTCAAAGACACCCAGGACTTTTGTTTTTTCTGTTGTACTACATCACATAAACAGGAGGAAAATAATAATAATTTAAAAAATTTTCCTCYTTTCACCGTTAGTCAGGAATCAATTTTTTAAACACTTGAAGGTAGGCAAACATTATTCTCTTTTAGAAAGAGACATCTCAGGACTAAATAAACGTGCTTTATCAGCACTACTTGGTTCACGCCAGGTCTTCTTCCATCTTCCTTTACACGAAGTCATGGCACAGACATGACATACTTCCCCACCAGTTAACAGCTTGTTACAACTCTTGCATAGTTTGGCATCTTCTACTGCAAATGCAATATGGGCAGCGGCATACAAGTCRAGATACTTTGCTCTCACACAAACATCACCTCATACAATTAATTATTAATTGAAATCATTTTATATGGATGAGCTCCCCTTACTTATTGAAACAGAGTTGAGGTAATCTCAGACATTGTGACCAAAGAGATCTCTGAACATAGCACAAAAGTGGGTAATRCGTTTAAAACAAAATACCACTCTGAAAGGTAGCTACAACAAACTACTCCCTGCATACACACTGCTATCTGACCTCTACCTAATAGCCAAATGAAACTGCCAGTTGAGTAACTAGAATAAAGGGGTTAAGTCACAGCAGAAAAACAAGAACTAAGAACCTCAACAGCTTTTATATCCACCAGCATAAAGAATCATAAACAAGCCCCAATTTCTCTTCTTAAGGGATCACAGTAGACTATTTCACATAGATCTTTCTTACAGAGATTTATAAATCTAGTGGAATTAATTTCAGATTTATGAATTATTATACGCCACATTGGAGTCGTAACACAAAACTGACATTGCAACAGCATATAGGACAGCGCTGGAAACCTTTCCCTAGGGCCCTTATACACATATGACTTATAAACTAGAAAATAACGATGAAAGAAAATTCTAGTTATTAAAATGAATTATTTGAAGAGCAGATTTAGAGGGTAAAGATCCTTAGCTCAAGTCTTCCTTACCTATCCCACAGCATAGCAGGTATCAAGCAAAACAGCTACCATAGGATAAAATAAAGAGACTTAAGGCCTTTTACCATAGGGACAGCAACTACCCAATACCAGGCAGAGCTAACATGCCCTTTAGGTATTAGGCACAAAACATACAATACATTCCCTCCTTATTAGGCATACTATAGCACACACAAATGCTTCTAGTCTTTTGTTGTGGGACACAGAGCAGCCCCATTATGAACGCCTTCTACACCTGCCTAGCGGCTCTAAACGCCAGCAGCGTTTCAGCCCCGGCTCTCACAGGTGATGGAAAGGATACCGGACCTTCGGCTTTGTTCAGGAATAGAGATTGAGAGCAGGCCCCAGCCCACAAGGGAGCAAGACGCGGCACCCAGCCGCACCGCACACCCGGACCCGCGGAGGGGCGCTCTTACCGAGCCGCTGAGGTCGGACTCCTCAGGGAGCTGCCGCCGCCCGACACGACGCCGCCGAGGCGCTTTCCTCCGGCCGCTTCCAGAACATTCCGTAGCCCCTGAGGCCAGGAGCCCGCGCGGCGTTAGCAGCGGCACCCGACCACGGACCCGCCCCAAGCAGCGCTCCCGGCTCAGCACTGCAGCGAGGGCACTGCCCCGACCGTCCCCTAGCAGCGAGGCCGGCAAGGAGACGGCGCGACCGCCCCGGCCTCGTCGCCGCGAACAGGCTCGGTCCCAAGACGCGCGACTGAGCCCCGYGGACTCCAAGGGGACCCAGGTACTGCAAACAGGCAGCCCCCGCGGCGCGCCGCACCCGCACACCACYTCGTCCTTCTCCCCCGCTGCTCGCTGACTGCGTCTCCTCAGGCGCAGCGCGAGCGGCCTCACCTGAGGGCAGTTAGCGCTGCGCGCGGCGCACCTGTCGCCCCAACGGCCGACCGCCAACGGTCGCCGCGCTTTAAAGGAGCCGCGCGCCGCCCGGCCCTTGCGCGAGCGCCTTGAAACACAGGTTCACGAGCTCTGCTTACCTCCAACAGCAGCCAGGAGAGAGCGAGGGGGCAGAGGAAAGGAAGCGGGCGCAGGCTCGGGGTGCCTCGCCACTCTGGCTGCCTCTGAATTTGAATTTTGAATGCTACTGACAAAGCAAAAGGTCTTTGAGGTAGCCGTTAAAATCGTCATTTATAATGTCAGTGTGGTGGGTTTGTTCAGGTCTGGAAACCAAAGGTAATAAAAGCACCTGCACAAGCACCAGTCATGTGCCATTCTGAGCTACATGTGCGTGCACTTGCTCGCACATGCTTTCTCCGTGCTCCACATCACAGGATCCATGCGCATAAAAATCTTGGAAGCCAGCAAAGATTTCTTTCTGCAAGAAAACGGAAACAATGTTTGCACAGCATGTTTTCCTGTACTCTAAGAAATACACTGTTTAAGAATGCCCCAGTTTTATAAGGCACTCACATTTAGCACCTAGCTAATACCCACTGACAGAGCCTATGGATGTGCTGGTTTTAAGGACCGGTCTTAACGAGGACTCAAGAGCCAGAAAGGGTTCAGACAGGAGGATAAAGGATTTAACATGAGGAAAATGCAGTACCTACTTCCAAAACAAAGGTCGCTTCAAAAAGGCTTGCAAGGATAATCACTCTGACAGCAGCATGCACAGTTTCAGCAAATAAAGACATTTTTTTCAAAAGAGCAAAGGGTGGCTGCAAGTGAGAGGGCCTTTTTTGGAGCCTGACTGGGTGTCACAGGGTTAAAATGTTACTGCAGCAGCGTTTCCGCAGCTTTAAGTTCCTGGAGCTGTTCAGGGGCTCTAGTGCGTTGGAGCAGAATGCTATTAGGAGTTTATGTGGATCCAAAACTTTTCAGATGAGCAGATGAAGGAGGTCAAAATGTGACTCGGCTGGCCAGGCTCTCCCATGCAAGCCAAGCTGTCTGATTGACTGCAGGGCTACTGAGCCATCTTGTCTTTCTGGCAGGCAGGAGGCATTTCCAGGTTTGATGGAAAATACAGAGACAGAAGTGTGTGTATGTATGCGTGTGTGTGTGTGTGTGTGTGTAGGAAGGGGGGAATGGAGGACTGATGAGAGGAATCAAGGGGAAGATGTCAATTTTACATGAGGCAGCATTTAATTTGAAGAAAAATTCTGTTCTGGAACATTAGTGTTAAGTAGAAACTCAGAGTAGTTTTTCAAAATTCRTTAAGACCTTTAAGTCTTGTGATTCTTTTGGCTTAAACAGAATCATGTCAAGACTGCTCACAGGAGTACGTGTTTGTAAAGCCAGGCGTTTTATGTCATCAGACAAATGGTTCTCTACAGGAGYGGTTTCTAAATTCCACGGTTGCTTTAGAAATGTTTTAGAAATGTAACATGGATGAAAATTGGTGAGGTTTACTCCAAAAAGTCTCTGACTTTTTGCAGACCACTGAATATTTTTTTTAAATATTTTTTTAAAAAAAAMCACAACTTTTGTCAGACCCCAAAGATCTGTTAGTCTGGGGGCAGCTCAGTGGCCTGCTGATTCCAGGCTGAAAACCACTACCTAAAGAGCTTTGGACTCTGCCATACAGCAATACCATGCTATCTTTTAAATAGTCACTGACAAGATGTACCATTATATTAATATTAAAAGATATGGAGGAGACCACTCAGTTCACTCTCTCTTAGCTAATAAGCCTTACTTAAGTTTTTATTGCAGTAAATGAGAGTTTACTTCAATAAAAGCAGTAGTGGGGCGGGTAAAGCCTAAAGTCCCGCTGAAGTAGGTAGCAAAACGGCTGTTTTCTTTGCTGAGACCAGTATTTGGTCCTAAGAATACACAGACAGTCTTTTCATTGGCATGATATTCATTGGCACTGTCTCAACTAAGAAGATTCTTAACTGAGATTTTTGAAGAGCACCTGAAGAGAAATCCATGAGAGCATTCAGGTAATATAACACATGATGACTGATATAATGTAAAATGACTAAGCATCTGCRCCTACATATGCTAAGAGTAACAGGTGGATAGCAAACACAGCTATTGCTTTCCCTAAAAACATTTCCCAGAACACGTTTAAAAATTCCCGTATTTTTCCACCCCCAATGAAATATTAGCTGTTTGTCTTTTATTCAGTGTAATTAAATTCTTGCCAGGCAAGTAAGATACTAGAGCAATCTATAAAARAACAATCCTTGGAAAGAGGAGCTGATTCACACTCACTCTCTCCTGCATAGCTGCTGGGTTTTAATTGGTTTATTGGGAAGCGAGCATATAAACGAAAGATCAGATTTCTGACTGAACATTCAAAATCACTGTAAATAAGACAATAATAAATAGTCCATATGAAATATAAACCAGGGCCAAAACATTTTAAGAAACCTCATGGAAATTGAGCAAACAAGAAAATAGTGCTCTGTATCACCCTCCTATCTCAAACTTGGTTCCAAGGGACGTCACTCATTTTAGTTCCTGACCTTCTAACAGATGTGTTGCCCCTTGCCTTTACTGTTGAATATTATTTCTACTGGGAATGAGGGATGAGGAAATTCAAATAATAGAAAAAGATATTTACGACCCAGCAGGGTATTGCCAGAAAGTTTCCTGCCGAATAGGAGTTTTTTGTCTAGCTCTTGCATCTGGGCTTTGGCAGATTGAGACCTATGCTTCTCACTAAGGGCCTCCCAGATGTCAAGACAGAAAATGCTTCTTGGACATGACACAATTGGCCATCTAGTGGGAAAGAGGGAAAACTACTATACATTTTGAGGCTTTCTTTTTTTCCCTGTTTAAACTCTGAAGTCCATTTAAGTGAAATGACAGGCAGAATTGTCCAAAATCCACTTAATCTAAACTAACTGTTTTATTCTCTTCTAATCTGACCAACAGTTAAACAGAGTCTGTGGTGTTTAGGATACCCCAGAAACTACACAGTAATCAGAATAAAATAAAAACCTTTATATTATACTGTATTCAGAATTTTATTGTGACCCAGCAGAGGCTGGGTCTGCAGAGGCTCGTGTGTGCTGAGCACAATAGGCACATTCTAGATTCTTTCCTTCATAGATAATTACTATCAAATTAGAGAGGACAAGTAACGATGGAGTGAGGGTAATTTGTCCAAGGTCATATTTTCTACTCCTGACAAATTTCCTTTTGCAAGAGGAAAATAGGCAATTCCTATCTTCCCCTTCCATGCTTTCAGCCTGCTCTACAACTTACTGACCAAAAGTCAGAGGATATACCGCTATCTCAGTAGCCCCCTCCTAATGTTATAAAGCAGTATGCAGTAGCTGAAAATCAACTTTCCACTGTTGTGATTTTTTTGACATCACAGGAAGAGCCAGAGGAAAGGCCTGAGTTCAGCTGTTACCAAATCATCTTGCAACATTTTACAGTCCAAAAGGGACTGGAAAGGAAAGCAAATGGGCATTATTATTGCCAGTCATGTTTGTTGGTAGTAAGCCCCACCAATGGACAAGGTCCGTGTTTCACCAGGTTCATGG
Source organism: Rhea americana (assembly GCF_003343005.1). Taxonomy (NCBI): domain Eukaryota; kingdom Metazoa; phylum Chordata; class Aves; order Rheiformes; family Rheidae; genus Rhea; species Rhea americana. Next base: position 195,151 of record NW_028186417.1, on the reverse strand, counting down.
GTGTCCTAGAGAAATGACATTACCCGTGTAACAACATTTGTGAGGACACCTCCAATCTAAAGTAATTTAAACACCTCTCACAGAAACATTAGGGAACAGTGTCGTAAGGAACAACGTTTTGAAAATCAACATTATCAGCAAACAATACAGTCTTGGCACTTATACTGTTTAGTACAAAGTCTTACCAATTTTTTTGTGTTTCACTTACAGTAACTGCAGTGCTCARCTGTGTACTGATGCCAACAACTGGCTACAACAGACTGATGCAAGCTTCGCTTCTGTTCGTTTCCGTTGTTTCTGCAGCTGCCAGGCCAAGAAGATGCAGACAGTAAGTAAGTGGCCAATTTATGGAGTAGAGACTATTTATTCCAGGGAAGTGCCTATGTTGACAGACTAGGGAACTGACATCCTAAGTGCCAGTATTTACAACACTTTGCCTCAAGCTGACAGCCAGGTACACTATTTTGGTATATCGCTGCTCACAGAATGGCACAGTAAGGCCCAGAAAYGCTTTTCACCTTGTTTGACAGGGGAAGCGAGGCAACATGCATTCAGTAGCAGTAAAAGGAGTTGTTAGGCTGTAGCGGAGACCGAAGCCTGAAAAGGGGTGGCTAGGCATAGCACGCTGTCTGTCCTACCTGCTGTTGCAGCAGTCACCTTCACGGTGAGGGGAATCCGGTTACTTCTCCATTTGAGCTTTGATATTTGCTGTTGAAGCTTCCAGTAAACGTTCCAAAGATGACAGCTTTGGTCAGACCACAGCAGTCAGTAAAGAGCTGTCATTTTCTTCAATTTCATTTTCTAGTTTCACCACTTACTGAGGAGGAAAAAAGGAGAAAAAGAGAAACAAACTCAAAAAATCCTATCATCTTCAAGACCTAGGTCAAAGATCCCCAACATAAGTACACAGTACATACTTTTGAGATTCGCTTCCTACAGACGGATTCGTATTACGGCATTCTCTAAAAATCCTCCTTGTCTCTTGCAATGACTAAAGAGATGTGTAAAGGACCAGGATCCGGACCAGTGCAGTGAAAGGGTCACCAGATTATTAGCTTCATTTACAAACACCTATTTTCTGTTTTCATTACAGACATTCCACTCCTCTCCTCTCCTCCCTGCTCATTCACCTGCTTCTCAGAAGTTTCCAGTCCCAATTTTGCTCAATCAGTTCTTTGGGTAGCCATTTCATATTTGACATTCGCCATTCAAAAGCCAGATTTACCCGCTTTGTGGAGCAGTAGCCTGGGGCTCTCTTTTCATCAGATCTGATAGCTCGCCCATAATCAGCACATTGCTATTCTTTAGCCTTGGGGAGAAGAGAAGCCAGACTCCTAAAACTCCTTCAATATTTGTCCTCTTTGCCAAGATTGTTCATGCAGGGAACAATCAGTTCAGAGGACAGAAACAACTGGAGGGTTTTGATGTTTTTTCTTATCATCAGCTGTGTTTCCAAGGCAAAACTGACAATCCTGTTCCAGACTAAGTGCCCTCTACTCATACCTCTGAGCCAATATCTAGCCTCACAGTGCTGTCATCAACAGCACAGTTCAGATGCCCTTTTACCATGAGATGGGAAGGGGCTGTTCCACTATGTGGTGATGCTATCACATACCCTTCTCCATGCCTATCCAAGCAGGGCTGCATCCTTCCCAGGTACTATATGACAGGGTTGTAGCTGTTTCCAACTTAGAGCACAATTATAATCAAAAACTGACAAGGCACACTGCTAGCCTAGTCCAATAAAGGAAGTGTACAAAGTCAGCACACAAATCCTTTGGAGAGAGTTGTCAAACTCTCAGAACTGTTCAGAGAAATGTACAAAGGAGTGTGCACCTTGCCTTACACCATCAAGAGTCCAGAGATCTTTGCATTTTCATTTACTTTTTGAATCTCTTGTAACTCTAGCAGAAGAAAGTGGTTTAGCCAGTATTTATCTCAGGACAGCTCCCTGAAAACTTTTTGCCTGTTTGAGTACACTTATCAGGATCCACATAGAACAGCAGATCTCTCCAGGCTTGAGAAAACTATGTTACTTTTTTTCACGTAGATCGTCATATTTTCCCAAAAATGTAAATTAATTCTTGCAGGGAAGAAGAGATACCGGCCTGGCAAAAAAAAAGCGGTACTCGGAGTGATTAGCTTTCCTTGCTGTCTCACATTTGTTTTCTGCAAAAAAAATCTGATGTGGCAGCTTGTTTAAAACTTGTTTATTGGGAAGAGGTCATAAGCTGAACAGTGTTCAGAATAGGTCAGACATGTGATTAAAGGTTGAATAAACTGAAATGTTTCTCATGAATCTCTGAGACAGAAGCTTGATGAGGAGACAGAACTTATCTTAGGAAAATGTTGCCAGCTTCTTAACATCGCAGACAGCCAGCAGACTGCAGTACTGGTTATGGGAGCAGAACGATAGAAGAATTCTGGTTGTAGGCATTAATAGATACTCAGAACTATTATTCTGTACTGCAGAATGGGCTCTTGCTGGAAGAAAGCCCCTCTGTACAAGGAACATAGTAAGAAATCATGCCAGCCCTGAAGAACTGACAGACAAAACAAAAGGGAGAGAAAAGAACATCTTTAAAGGATCTGAGAAACAGGAAGAAAAAAAAATCAGCATCTTATCCCAAGTCATGTACCACGTTGTGGGAAAGGAGAGAACTGAATTCATATCTGCCCAGACCCGACGCAGTGACTTTTTCCACAAAGGCCTTCCTTCCATCTTTTCACCTTTTAGCAGTGCAGTGAAAAAATGCAAAATTTCCTTCTTTATTGATTCCCTTGTAGTCATAAGTGAAAGAGAAATAGATGTGTTCTGAGACTTAAGTCTCTAAAACTGAGACTTAGAAAATAAATCATTCCTTTTGCATGCATAGTGTCATTGCTGTTGCAGTTATGCATTCCTATCAGATCTGGTATGATACTTTGAGCTGTATTTTCCAAAGCTTTGGAGAGCATAGTCCAAAGTATGATCAAGCCAATAGGCTGATTTCATTATTGTTGAATTGGGTCTTTAATTCATTCCAAGGATACAAAACAGGTAGCAATATGCTTCCTTTCCTCCTCCTCCTCCTCTCACTTCTCTCCCCCCTTTTCACTCAATACCATCAGGAAACTAGTATGAAGGGCAGTCTGAAAACAAGACATATATTTCTGTAATGCACGTGTCACTCAAATTTCCTCTTGCCTTTCCCATGAAGTCTTCTGGTCAGGAGCTGTAAAGCCACACAGTTATTTGCGTATGGGAAGAAACAACCAAAATCCATTTGCAGCCCCACTATAAACTGAAATCTCTGCTAGATGAAAAAGGAAGGGAAAAAAAAAAAACAAAAAACAAAAAACACTTCCAGATTTTAGCAGAGTAAGAAAATKCTTAGGAAACAGAATGGAGAGAGAAAATAAAACCCAAGAATTAAAAGTTTTCTGATGGGCAGGGAATTATGTTAAAAAAGGAAAATTGACCTGATTTTTCTGAAAGTGATTTTCTAAAGAGTAGCTGTCTAGAGAAGGAATGCCCAGATTTATCCAGGAGATAGTTGGGTCCTTGCTACGTCTGAAACYCTGGAGCTCTGCTTTATCACATGAGGCCTTCAGTTCTTCAGTTCTTGGGCATTCTGGGCCTCCTCGGGGAGGTTTTTCCTTCAGAACAACTGACCACAGTACTGCATACCACACTGTAACACTGAAATAACTGTTGACTCAACAAAGATCTTACGGGAGCCTTGACCTGTAATTTGTCAAGCTTCTCTTGTTCATTAGAGCATTAAGTCAAAAAAAAAAAAAAGAGAGAGAGAGAGAGAAAGAAAGAAAGAAAAAAGGAAAGAAAAAAAGAAAAGAACCCCCCCAAAAAAATACTGTAATGCAAATGTTATTCTGTTTAGAGTCCAGAACTGAGAATAGGAACCTCTGAAGGTATTTCCTACTCTGCAGGGATAACTGAATAAACCACCAGAATCGTTGTACTCTGTTTTATCCATTTATAAAGCAGGTACTGGGTAGACACAATTTATGCTAGTTAAATCATGACTGTCACAGGGGTTACTGGGTCAAGCTTCCAGTGTGCAAACCACTGGGAAGTACAGTGAATTTTTAAAAGATAGTTTAAGTTTCTTAGATGAGGCATGTACTGCTAAAAAGCCAGAAAGTCATTATAAGCCTAACTAAAGCCATAAGGATGCTTCTGATACATGATACATGTTTTACCCGAGGCCTTCAGTACAGTGGTTCTGAAAAAAAAATGTACCAACACACCATACAGCTCATATACAGTGGCTCACTATACAGTTTAGCTTAGGATGCTAAACATAGTCTTGTTTTCCTTGAGGAGAACGCAGCTCTGGCATTATATGCACCCTAATCCAATCCAGCCCGATAAACACTCCAGCCCGAGCAGTTTATTTGCAGAATAACAGAACAGACAGTCCTGGCTGCTAAAATTTGAAAGGTCCCAAAACATAATCACCTTAAAAAAATAAAATAAAAAAAGTTCCACAAGAACATAAAAAGAGCGCAGAGGACTTGAAAAATAAGAAGGATGCAGAAGCGTTATCTTTCCCCACCCCTTTTCCCTTCTGGACTTAAGATATACTTGTTCAATTTTCTTTTCTTTTTTTTCCCCTGGCTAGGGCGTTTCTCATACATTCTCTCTGCCTCTTAACTGTAGTCTGGCAAAATGTCAGAGAAGGGAAAAGTGACAAGCTTACAAGAAAATGAGTATCTCATTGTGTTTGAATATTACATTAACCCCCAAGCTCCGCTGCTTCATTTGTCAGCTTTTTCAGAGCTCTCCATCTCTCCAGAACCTCTGACCTGGTTGGTCTGATTAGGAATGATCAATGTGCACATTTGCAGTGGAACTCTTTGCACACAACTAGACCCTCGGCCTTCAGTCACTCATGCAGATAATAACGGCAGTTCGAGTCACTTGCCCATAACTCCAAGCTTCATTAAACAGAGGGGATGTCACCAAAAGTCCCTTTAACTGTCTTTTCGCTTCTCGACAAGGGAAAAAAAATTGACAGTGCTGAGAAATGGGATTTCAAATATAAATAAAGTAATGATTTGGATATTCCACTGAATGCCAGCAATTGGCCTGCGCCTATATGCTGAAGTCTCGTTTACAAGGGTGGGAAGAGAGGCAGGCTGGGCTGAGCATCAGCTGACAGGGAGTTTGCTCAGAAACACGCCTGAGGTCAGGAACAGCTTCAAAAGGAGCTGTTTCCCTGCAATGGAGCAGGCGTTAGACAGGGACCCGTATCAATCATTGCCTTTGCTGCTGGTTGTCAAACTTCTGTACCAGAGGTCTGTTTTCTGGGTATATTATTGCTGTCTGCAAGCCATGCTGTGCCTTACGCAGCACATCATCTCTGCTCAGAAGTAATCCCTGCTCAGGAGGATGTGGGGCTTTCAGAGACTTTTTCCACCACTTTTACAGGCAGAAACCGTCACTTGTGGTGACTGCRCAGAAGTTTCTAGGACAAGCAACAGGGAGGCGAAAGCACAGGAGCAGACTGAGCCATGCACCCCAGCTGGCTACAGCTGAGAGCACACACACACTTTTAAGTGTTTTGATCATAGATGTTCAGCCTGCAGGCCGTTCCCTGCCCTCCATTTGCATATGCCATCCTTTAACATGGCTTCAGGCCCTTCATTCAACTCCCCAGCACCACAAGCAGCAAACACAGAGGCCCTGCTTTGCAGAGCTTCTGTGGACTGACAAGTGCCCCTGCAGGTAAATCTGCTGATTAGGATGCAGTTGTGGGCCCCATGTCACGACAAAGCAACAACATGAGCTCTGAGAAGAATCAGAAAGATGATGAGGCACTTAGAGGCTTTGGAGTAAGGCACTATTTTAAAAGAGGAGGAGGAATCTGGACAGATACACAGTACTGGAGTCCTGGCTACAGAGCAAAAACTATATATTTTTTCTCTCCATTTGGCTATCCAAAGTCCAAAGAAGGAATYGCAGAAAGGTTAAGTGACTCAGTGGAACTCACAGGGACAGAAATAAAACTCAAGCCTTCTAGATCTCAGTCCAGTGCTTTCCCCACAGCAACAGCACAACCACAACTGATCCACAGATGAAGGAAAGAGCTTTAACATATTGCAAGTATCTATAGTGAGTCAGCCCCACTGGGAAGAGGAACTATTTAACATAAAAAAGGAGAAGTGTTTTGAAATATATAGTTAGAATATTGCACAGCTAAAGGGTCAGCATGGGGTATCCAAGCCTTTCGTGGGCTAGCACAGTCCTCCTTCTAGCCCCAACTTTATGATTTATAGAAGTTTTTCCCTCTTCCATTTTTGATATGTGTAAGTAAAGGCAATGAACCCCCAATCTGCAATACAGATATTTTTTCCTGACTTGGGCAAGGTGGACATGAGGGTCCCTTTGTAAAATCTAACAAAAACTACCTGACTGAGCCTAAGAATAACCAGGATATTTAATATGAAAACCTGAAATAACAGACAGTCTTGTTCCAATGCTGGCCAGTAGGTCCTTGGATGAAGAACAGGTTTCACAAGCATCTGTTGCAAACAGGTACGATGCAGGCAATCTTGCTTTAGCACAGCCAGGGCACCAAGTGCTCCTTTCTGTCTATTTTGTGCAATTCGCTAAACTGACCAAGCTCACCCTCAAAAACTCTGTGTTGCCAAGACTGCGAGAGCGCTGGGCTGAGCTATGCACTCAGGTCTTACTACTGTAAGCCGAGAAAGTTGGCAGCTCCCTTCTGTTTAAGATCCAGAGAACGGAGCTGACGYTGCTGTTTGATGGTGCTTCAAACTGACTGCACACACTGAGAGGGTGGTTGACTTGGCCATGCACATGACTGGCACCTAACTGCTGAACTGGAGTGAAGAGTACTGCAAGTACCTGGGGAGACTTCACTCCCAGCACAGATGCCATGCTGTAGTTTCTGCCAGCTATCTTTAACCCAAAGAGGAGTGCGAGCTGTCAGGGTAGGGCAGCCAGCTCTTGCTCTAGTCTGAGGAAATCTTCACTCTTTACATTATGAAACATTCTAATAACCACCATGCCTGCCTCCACTTTGCTCTGGTCTGGCAAAGGCCATCACATTCTCGGTTAGAGGCATCCTGTGGTTACCATCCCCTGTATTTGTGGTGTAAAGGAGTTGCAAACTTACTCTGTGAGGTGAGAATGAATCTTCATRGCTTTCCCACAGGAAAAAAAAATACTTGTTTTGCAGTATGTGGGTACTCAGACTGCTCCCTAGAAGCAGTTTGAGACAGGGCTTACAGAAACTATCCARCCAGTTAAAATGGTGACCAACACAAGCCATGAACTTTTGATCTCATTTTTCAAGAGAAAATGTCCAAAGAAACTCAAGGTTCAGTGAAATCCATCCTTACAGTTACAGTGTGCTCAAGTCCCAGGCAGTTGTTCTGGGAACTTGCTGTGAGAACCTAACACCTAAACTAAGTAAAGATAAGGTTATTACCCAAAAGAGACATTAACCAAAGTGTGCAAGACTAGATAAGATTGGGACTCTGTGCTCCTGAGATCCAGCCCAGGTTTGCTCTTAGCTCTTCACACTCTCTAGGGTTAGGTTGTGAACAGTCCAAATCTTCAGGCTTCTTTGGATGTAAGGTTTCACTTAAACCCCATCTTGAGTTTAAAAGAAAGACTCACATTGCACTAGAATAAGCAACACAGTCTTCACACAGAAAAAAAGATTCAGACACCAGCCAAGATTTAGGTCCATCTCCTTTCAAAGAAAGGCATTTGGTATGAAGAGCAGCAAGGAGCTACACTTTTTTAAAAAAGCAGAACAAAATTAAGGAAGTAAAACACCTACCCCTTGGACAATATTAAAGGTAGTTTCCCTTTAACAATCTTGCCATTCCAAAAAATAAACCAAATAATAAAAAAAGAAAAAGAATCAAGCTCAGACAGAAATTGCCCAGAGACTAGAGAATCTTCACACAGTTTGAAAGGTCTGATGACAAATTACAGATAAAAGGCTTTAAAGATAACACAGGAATGAGAGATACGAGATGGACAAAGGAGGGGGCTGCCAGCGTTGCCTTCTAGATAATGTACAGGAGGCCTCTGTAGCACAGTGGATACAGGTGGAAATCCAAGAATCACTCTTCAGCAGTGCATTAGTTTAAGAGCGTGTCATTTGGAGGAAGAGAGGCTTCTAATGCTTTTTTTCCTTTTCATTGGAGTTGAACCTTCTATAGGAAATACACTGTTTCCACAGAGGACCAGCCCATAACATTTCCTATTTTCAAAAATGAAATAAAATCTGATGAAGCATCAAGGGAAAAAACAAGCCTTTCATTGGATATTCTCCCACAGGAACAAACCCCAAATGCACCATCAGTCCCCACCCYACCCCCAGACACACACACACACACACACGTCCTTTACATTTCCTAGCCCTGCCACACACTTCCCTGACAAATCATTCACAGAGGTTTCAACACTTGTGCTCGTTTATAAGTTCTTCTTATACAATCCACAAGAAGCACGCTTCCTACAGAGCACTGCCCGACTCGACCCACTGCTCATTCAGCCAGTCTGAGTTGAGCAGTACTTTCCAACAGAGTCTTAGGACTCTGCATCCATTTTCTCCCTTGCAAAATTCCAGGTAGATCCTTATACATGCTTAAGCCAAAYGCTGCACTCGTCCTGTTAAGGCCTATTCCAAGTGCATGGACAACCTCTCACTGATTTTAGTGGACTTTGGAGCAGACTCGTGGARTGTCACCTCTGCTAAGAGTTACACATTCAGTACAAATGGAAGCTGCATCCCTTGGGAAGCTCCTGACCCCGACAGAATTTCCCTTGCTTCCATACCATGGCTTGCCGAATGAGCCCCTGTCTTTTTAAAACAAACAGTGTAACGTTGTGTTTCTCATTAACCCCCAAACTTTGTTCCTTTATTCATGGGAAGGATTACTTGAGTCATCAAGAAGTCATTTTAGTGGTGCCTCCCAGAATAATGCCTTATTTTATATGTGCAGTGCCAGCCTAGCCTGCAGCATGATGTGGCCAGAACTCTGGAAAACTTGAACAGAAATTCTAACTGAATAAAGACACAAAAAGCATCAGGATCAGGCCACCATGACTTAAATAACAGCAACAAACACGTAATACAGCCATGTGGTAAGTAACTGATCGTTAAAAAACATTGTTGCTGCAATCAGAGAGATTTATTACAATTTTCGTCACGGTTCTCCCTGCTTTACCAAAATCCTGTCATCGCTCGAGTTCAGATGCGTTCCACCTTTTGCTGTTTGCTGTCACTCTCCCTCTCTGCAATGTTGACCAGAGGAATAAGGGACAGGGTGATGAGGAGTCTAGTCCCAGCACCCAACCACATCAACCTAACACTTTTATGCCAAACCTGCCTCTCCTCTGATTGGTTTAAAGTCAGTGAAGATTGCAGGTATACATTGACATCAGCACTCTCAAATAGTATCGAAACAGCTCGGAGAGCAAAAACACATCAGATCCTTTGGTCAAACTGGCCCATTTCATCACCTTTCTTTTAAGAAAAATCACATTTTTAGCTGGGAGGCACAGCAGTGTACAACAGCTGAGAACCTAACCTACCGCATATAGTCATACCGCAGACAGTTCTCACTTATGTACAAACACATACACACGCACACACACACACACACTCAGGCCATAGGTATAATTTTAACAGATAAGGAGGCTCAGGATGGATATTCAGCTCCTGAAATCTGTCACTGCTTTGCTGAAGGTGGAAGAGTGATGCTGAGCTACACCCCCTGACAGTCTGGCTGTCCCCATAAGAGTAATGGAGGTAATGCAGACCAGAAAAGGACCATATTCTAGCATCTTTACCACGGTGGTAAGGGGGAAGAAATCTGCTTCCATCAAACACGGTCAGTTCTGAGATGCGGTGATGTGGTCGGATGTTTTATGCAGGCTCGGCATTGTTTAACTCATCCCAAGACAAAAACCAGCCTTGCTGACCAACAAGTCGTGGTTCTCGCTCTGTAACCAATCACACTGTGCCCCTGGAGAATTTTAAAAAGAAAGAGATTACAGTTTGGCAATGCGAATCCAACAGTGTGATTTATGAAAAGAGAGTATTGTATGAGTTGCCCCCAAGGCCACTGAACTTTTACAGAAAGGAGGGGTAAGAGGGAGGGAAAAGAAAAAGGGGAGGAATGCTAGAGAGAGAAAAAAAAGGGGGCAATAAATAGAATGTGTTTGTGTTGTTTTAGGGAAGGCAGGCTGAACATGCAGTGGAAGTGCCTCCTGAACCCCAACACCTGCTGGACGTAATGGACTCTGAAGTGTTGTTTCAGAATTAATCAAGTCATTTAAAATCATAGCTGTAGTCTCCATTCACTACTCCTGTGCATAAACGCGCTGATCCCGATACTAATCCATGTCGGGTGACTTGAGCAATATATCACCATAATTGCCATTTTAGGGCTGCAAATTGGAGCTAAAATAACCAGATGCAAAAGAGATGGCCATATCATACTCTCAAGATGGATCTTCAAAGTTCAAGGAGAGTTCAAGCATGGAAGAGGCAATAGAGAGGGGTCAAGTGTAAGGAGATTGTTCATGTTCAAGAGGAATTAACTTTACAAATATATTGTTTCTGAGGTGGTAATTGTACCATCTTACAGCTATTCATACCTCATTTAATCTTTGCATTCTTCTCAGCCATTAGAGTGATTGTCCCTCATTGAAATAAATTTGATTTTGACAAAATATTCTGTTTTAAGACTGCAGCTGATTTCCACAAGATTTTTTTACTTTAAAATACTTTGCTTTGAAACCACACAGGCCAGAATCAGCTAAGACAGCTACATACCACGGGCTGAGATTCCAAGCACAAGGCAAAACCACTAAGACTGCAGAGGTTTGAGTATTTGTTTTTGTTTTTATTTTTAAATTAGCTAAATAGGAAGCCAGACCGGCTTAAGACAAATTAGCAAACACAAACCTTGAGATCTCATTAGAAAGAGCATTACCAATGCTGCTTTCTCTCAGCATAATGATGTATTTCCGTGGGTGTATTTTAGGGATCTGGAGCCCTAAAATTATTCAGCCACTTTCACTGCCGTGGGTTTTAAAGTTACTAACAACAAAATACTTCTTAGAATTCAAGGCCAATTTTTTCTTATGTAACTTGACAAACAAAAGTTCATGTAACCAGAAAAGTCAATTCTTCCCTAAATGGAGCAAGGGAAGTATTTTTAATCACCAGGAGCAGGAAAGGATTAAAGAGTTGGACTGTAACAAGAGCAACAAATTGTATTACTGTTTTCTTGAGACTTAGGCTAGCAAGTGTCTTCCCAAGCAAAAGAAACATACCTGCTGTCAAAAACTGGCATTCATAACACAACTTGCAAAATGAAAACAAAAGGCATTTTATTAAGCTCTGTGACAACTGCAGGAGGAAGATTTTAGCTGCTCATCAGCACTAGCTCAAGTAATTTCCTTATCTGATGGGCTTCTCTTTTTAAGAAGTCAGATGACGTATTAATTATGCGTTCATTCCTCTTCCCAGTTTYGAATTGCACCATTAAAGTACAATTTCAGCTTATTGTTGAAGTACCACCGGACCTAAGCACCACCATTGGCATCTAATAAGTCATGTACACAGCCAAGAGAAAAAACACACATACCATTGTTTCTATAGCGCTGAGTGGTAGGAGTCTCTACTGCAAAGCTGTGATTTAAACTTGCTGCTGCTACAACTCCACCTGACAAAGCGCCAGCTTTTCAGGCGATATAAATCAGCGTAACACCATTGTACTTGGGAGAGCTATGCTAATTTATCCTAGTGAGGATCTGGTGACCTGAGCAGAGCCAAACAATGGTGTTACAGAAAGCTAATGTGCTACGGGTTACTTGATAATTTCTGCAGCATAATTGGCCAACATGCAAACATTAGATATGATTGAARTTTATAACTAATTGCAACCATTACCAGGACAGCATTATTTATGATTAACTGCATGTAGTAGGCCCGATTCTGATTTCACTTACAAATCATTTCAGTCAGGTTTTTGCCAGGTAGCTTGGTGGTGTTTGCTGTGTTCCCGGCTTCTAGTTTACAGAAGAGGTGAGCTCTCCACAACTACAGCTGTGCCTTCCACTTTCAAGTGTTACATCATGCTGAACACACCACGAAAGTCAGGTCTTCAGTGTTTGAACCCCAGGATGAGTGGCAAAAGCCTCAACAGCKTGTTCTTTCATTTCCATTTTGGCAGAACTCTACTAGCCCACCCTCCAAGTCCCTGCACTTCCCTGGAGCCTCAGGCAGCCTGGTGAATTGTTTGTGCCCCGACCCCCCGTATTTACGTGCTTGTTAGGCAAGGTGAGATTACTGACAGTAAGTAGTCAAGGGTGCCAGATACTGGACACTGAAATAAAACAAGGAAGAAGTAGAGCCTAATTTGTCAAATATAGCACTGAGTGGAATTAAGTTTGCACAGGCAACCTGAATCCTGGCATTACCTGATTTTAAAATACTACTGTGCTGCTTTGTATGAGACTGGAACAAAGGGACCASATTTTCCCCATTTTGGGGCATTTACAGTCCAAAATAAAAGGCTTGAATTTCCAATTTGCTTCCTCAGGGTTGGCCATTATGAGTCTTAATGGAGCTTTTGGAAGCTGACTTTTCTTGGAAATCTTGTTTCCACTGTGGATGCTGAGCTTACAGATCTGGCTGGCAGGAAGATGACTCACAGTGGCGTTATTTGGGTAACTTGGGAGCTTCCTACACAGAGAGAGAAATCGGTGTGAATTCAATCATTGCTCCCACAAACACACACACATGTAATTGTACGTATACCTTTGTATAAAAATCAAGTCTACTGCAATGTCCCCAATTGGACATTATCATTACATTTGACAGAGCCAGTCGGAGTCTGGAATATCTTGCAGAGAATGAATTGCTCCATATCTTTATTTTCCTGAGAGCCCTTGTCTAAAAGCAATCATCTGCAAATTATAATTTTTCTCCACCTTTCATAAATATCACCAATAGTGCAGCCCTTTCTCCCCCTCTCTTTTTCTTACTCAGGATATCAGGCAGATAAGAGTTATCAGTAAAGGTCATCCTCAATTTCTGTACAGAAATGATCTGTCTCCGGTATGTAATAAACATTTATCCATGCCTTTATTAGCTATATTGGATCTGACAGTTCTGTTAAACCATTTTCTTTCATTTTGCTAGGTCATGACGGTTAATGCTGCTAAAAAATCTCATCACTGCTTTTGATCACTGTATTGTCTTCGCTGTATTATCAGGATTTTGTAAAGGTAAGCACTGGCTGGAATGACCTATTAAAGTTACAGCCCGTTGAGTTCCTGGCTTTTCTCTCACCACAATAAAAAAGCGAAGGAGTGAAAAGCATAAATTCTACTTTCGGGGTTATATTTAGTTGTGCAGTTGACATTTAGTAGAGCAGTCACTTTAGGCCCACTTTGCATTGGTTTCGCTCCATCTTTTTCACATCCTTGAGTTTCTGAAACGGTGCTAGAAGCCACACCATGGCAAATGAGCCCCATTAGTGGGACCAGGAGGTGATGTCCCAGTTAACCCCTGGCATGCCAGCAGCGCRTTAGGCATCTGCTCAGGATTTTAAACAATTCCTGTGATTTACGGAGCAGACTCCATCTGCAGATTGAGAGGCATTTTGCATGCATTCATTCACTCTCACATGCTTGTGGCAGTGTGGCATGTATTCCAAACCCCAGCAATGTTCAGCAGAGCACTGAAAGATATTCATAAAGTTAGTCACCTACTTAAGATTTTGTAGCAACTCTTCATCTCTTTCCTTCCAGATCTGTGTTTCAACCACACTGACAGGCTTTCTTTCAGCATAATATCATTCAGTCGCATCTAAGTCCAGCATACCTTTCTTAATCTTCTGTCCCTTTTTCTGCCTTGGTGCTTACACCAAATTGATCACTATGGTACATGAAATATTTTTCAGACTTGCTGTTGTCCAGCAATACTTGGGAGAAATCAAACAAAAAGCCCTTCATATGCCCAGTAGCCTTGCCATCCACCATAGAGACACAACTTGGGAGTGAGTTCAGACATCATCATTTTCACTGTAACAGGATCAAACCACTGGTGCCCTTGACCCTACAGACCAAGTAAGTCCCTGATCTGCATCCCACCACCGGTGTGAAGTAAGACTTAATGTTGGCCCTATGTCAGTACGCACTCATTGTGGCTCAGAAGTCCTGCTGGTAGTGCACCATCATGCCGTAGCACTGGCTGTTCATTCACAGAATCATAGAACCGGTAAGGTTGGAAGGGACCTCTGGAGATCATCTAGTCCGAGCTCCCTGCTAATTCGACACGGCCCCATGCTTTCCCTGCTGCAGAACAACATGTAGGTATCACCTGGGCCTTGGGCTGGCTGCTCAATGAACCACAGGGCCATTACCCCCAGGCGCCAGCCAGGGGTCAAATCCAACCCGTAAGATTCCTATGTTTATCCAGCAACTTATCCTCTCAGAAGTCAGGAATGGCTGCTTACACAGCAAGTGCAAGGGCACTTTCTCAGTCGAGCTCTGTAGGAGAGAGCAGAGACAGTGTCTTCTTTCTTTCACCCTTCAGGAGCAAACAAGCTCTCTGTGGTGGATCTGATGGACATGCTGCAGAGCAAGCAATTAAGCTATTTCCTCTAGCAGAGAGGAGGCTGGTAGCATGTKGCTGTTAAGGGAGAAAGGAACAATGACCCTCTCAGTGTCTGCTGCTGAGACCGCTTCCCTGAGAGCTGGGAAATGACATTTTTGTAACAAACAAAAATGCACTAACGTCCCTGTGGAGGGGCTGTCCTCTGAGCATCTCCCAATGATTCCTGGACTCCTGAAGAGCTCTACGGTCCTGTCTTAAACAAAAGGTCTTCCTCTGTCTCAAGGAAAAAGTAGAATTTATCCGTCCTTTGGTTCTTCCTAGCAACACACACTAAATTAAGGAGCGCACTAGAGCCCAGCACGATCCTTCCAAGAGATCCACAGATCTTGGGCCATGTGTCCGCAGCAAGTGGTGAAAATGAGCCAAAAAAATCAGTCCAAACTAGAGCGAAGAGCCAGTATAACTCTTTTGAGAGTGGAGAAACATTTGAACGATCTCAACTTTAGTTAAGACATGACAGCAGCCATTTGCGGAAGTTGGCCTCTTAAAATTTTCCCAGGATGCAGATGATCCTGAAGATGCCTGCATCCTGGGGGTTAAAAAAAGAAAGGCACCAGTAACTCCACGTGAGCATGAAAATAACAGATCCTATTAGCACCACACCACTCTTAAAAGAGACTTCTGCCACTGATAGTTTTGGTGCCTCTTATAAGGGAAATTCAGTGAAAGTAAAGTCTTCCTGTTCTTATGGGTGATTTCCAGCACTGCCCCAGAGATAGCACTGGCTAAGTGCAAAGCCACGAAGAATATCAAAGGGCATGCCCGCTTCACTACTTGGTGAATATTTACACAACTGGGATCTGCAAATTCTTTAATGTAAATGCCACTGACCACCAAGTTATCTGGGCAAGTCTCATTCTCAGTGCCACTCCAACAGTCCGCACGGGAGATTTCACATAAGTTTTAACCTGTGGTTCCTTGCTGTAGGAGTTGGGAACTGGCAAGCTGGTACTGAGCAGGGGTCCCTTCAGCCTGAAATCAATAGGTTAGCCAGAATGAGCAGGTTAAGAAGGTGCGGGTGTCCCTTGTGCTGGTTTGCAACGGAAAGCTATCCCCAGGAGGAAAGACTTCTTAMTCCACAGTGATTTGTGAACAGCTTACACCCAGATGAAAGAATACTTACACTGACTGCAGAACATAGCAATATGGAGCTCCTCCAGACTTTTTCTTACACTAGGATAGAGTGATTTCACTGAATCTATATTAAATATCCACAGCTGAGCACTTGTTTTCTGTCTGAAGCCCTGTTTGCAGTTACAGACTGTAACAAGGGGCCTGATGGCAGTGGTACAGAAGGGCAGGATGTCTCTTCCTGTAAGCAGTCTCTTTTCTTTACATTTCCACCAGTGTCCCCTTTTTGACAGCAACAAGCTATGCTCATCTATTCCTTTCCCCAGTTTTACCCAACTGTAGCTTCACCACCTTCCAAAGGAAAATGGGGAGAGAGAAATGCAGCAGCTCACGAGAACAAGAAAAATGTTTTCGTGGTCTCCAGGACAACAGGCATATCAAAAAGACAAATCTCTCTGAGCACTTCTCCATATGCTCTCCATCCCCCTGGGTCCTGCAAATCTGTGTTCACCATGGTCTGTGTGATATATACCTGTAGCACAGGAAGAGGTCCCAATTTCTTGATAAAAGTGAATAGTAACCTCGTACATACATACACTTGTGTCTCCGCTGCCAGGACTCTGGTAAGCCCCAGTGAACTGCAGAAATTGCCTACCCTTGCTTTGTGTGTGCTGCGAATCCCACAACTTTCAACAAAGGAAGATCAAGGGTGTTAACCCCAATGCCCTAGCTAACTTAACCCACACCCCATTCCCGGTACCCACATTTGGGGAAAGAGGCCTCCTCCTTGTCTCCAAATGGCCACCCAGCGTAAGTATCTCACCATAATAATTCACAAACAGGCTTCAAATGGTGTGGGCTTGGAAGTGGAGATTGCCTCAGACACGATTATCCCTTTCACCAGCCTAAGTTAGAAGTGCAGACAATAGACACACAGACCAATAGATGCACTCTGACCTTGATGTTTCAGACCACCAGGCTGTTAAACAAGAGGCAGGACCCCTGTGGTCATGGGAATCTCCAGCATGTGTTTAAAACTGTAACACTATATTTATTGGTGAACTTTGCCTAAGCAATCTTGAACATTTTTCAGGCGCATGAGATCTACTTGCAGGATTTTGTGCACTCTATATATGCACATATAAACATGAAAGCATAAGAAAGGAAGAGAAAAGGGTAGCTCCTAATAGCAGCTTTTAAATGACCAATAATCAGCAGCTACCGCCTACAATTTTTCACGCCTTATCCTCACACCTTTCATTCAGTTGATGAATAAAAATGTGCTATTGAGCCTTCTTGCACTGTAGACAACAGTTTTGGCCCAAAGCAGTGTTTCCTAAGTATTAAAAACAGCAACGTGCTTTCTGAGGGCTGGCTGTGACTGAATCATTGATTCCTGTGCTAAGTAGAATTGTCCTAAGTAACTCGCTTTGCCAGGATTAGCTCACTCTATAGGTTTTCTCCTACATATCAAAACAGGTCTCAGAGCAGATATAGTACAAATTAGTTTTAAAGGGCCACTCTTCTGGGAAGGCTTAGGACACATTTTGTCTGACTTCTATATGAGCTAGGAGATTTGTGCAAAAAGGTGAGAACACCCATTAAAATCATGTAATTGACCAATTTGCCAAGTTATTTGTCTTTAAAATGAGACATGTAACATGTCCTGCTATGTGCTGATGAATTTTAGAAGCTGAGAATAAACACAGTCCTAAAAAATAAAATCCGTACCCAGATAATGCAGCTGAGCTAATGATTACAATATGTGACACTTCAAATATACCGAGTCAAAGACATTTAGTTGATTTGCCTTTCCTATTTTTTGCTAAGCAGGTCAGCAAAAGAAGAAAAGCGATTCATCTACTAACAAGTTTAATGCAACCTTGAAATAAATTACATTCAAARGCTAGAAGCCTGACTCAGTTTAATAGTTAAATCATTTACTCCTAGAGAAAAAAAAATCCTGCCCTGAAGTCATTATCAGCATGATCCTCTATTTGAAGTCTTGCAAAATGTTCAAGGAACGGCCCTTGTGATTTGGCCAAAAGGAAACAACGCACTCAGCAACTCTGTGCAGGCCAAAGAAAATGGAGACTCCCAGTATGAGAATATTAAATTATTATGGCTTTTGCAACAGGGGGCACAATTGTTAGTGGCCCCCTTCCTCTGATGGCCAAGCTACGTTCTTCCCTGCCGTGAGCATTCATTGTCATACCTAATATTTGCATGCTTTGATAATAATAAGATTGTCAAGATAATAGCAGGGAAGTTTCAGTAGAAACKCAATTTTCAAAAGCCAGCTGTGCACAGCCTCAGTTGCTTTTCCTAAGATGATGCCTTCAAAAAGCAAAACTAAGCCTTGCTCATGAGAAAAAAATGAATTATTCCTCTCTCCAAARGAAGATGAGAAAAGAGAAAAAAGGTTATTGGACAAGAGAAGGATGAAAACCATTTCCTGCAGAAGGTATTTTTACATGAGTTTAAACTTTTTTGTCCCTAAAGCATTTTGGTTAGTGCAAGCAAATACTACCACAAACAGAAGAACAGGTCTTAAATCAGAGAATAATCACCTTTGTGAGCATTATTGATTGCACTGATCTAGCTGAAAGAGTTTGGGGACTTTTCTCTCATCCACCTTTTTGCATGACATAACCATTCAACAGCTCAAATGAGGTGGGACATAATGTGATTTTTGGAAAGAATGGTAGTATTGTTAAAGTCCACAAAATCTGTATTTCTTAGGGTTTGGGCAAACTTGCTCCTTTGTCCATGCGAAATAATGGCTTAAAAAAAAAAAAAAGAAAAGAAGAAAGAAAAGAAAAGAAAAAGAAAAAAGCCCACTCCCTCTCCCCTTATGCCCTTTATCCCTATTTCAGACTATGTCATCCTGAGTTATCAAGGCTGAAAGACATCTGAACGCATCTAGAAAAGCCCTGCAAAGGCAGACAACATGGGCCAAGCCTTCGGTGGATAACAAGCCATACCTCTCCCCTGTACATTGGGAGGGCTACACAGCAACCGATAGCAGCTGAAGAACTATGCTGCAGCTAACGTTAGGTAGTTTTCCACAGGTACCTTCAGTGTTTCTTGCTCACTTCGCCCTTGTTTTATACTTCATAAATACTTCTCTTTTAAAGTCATCAGAAATACAGGATTTTCTCAATGCCATACCCTCCATTTAAACTCAGTTGAGACACAAATATTAGGAATTTGCTTCTGGGATTGGTAACTATTGGTAWCTTCTGTGAATGAATTGCACTGAGATGCCCTAGTATGTAACAACTGCATCCCTGAAGTTATTTTGGTTTTGCCTGAGAGAGAGGGGGGGAGAGAGAATCAGAAAACAGCCTTCTGCTAGGACACTGAGCAGTCAAAATATCCAGCCCAAGCCCTCTCTTGTTGACTGATTGTGCCACCCTTTCTGCAGATCAAAGAGGTCTGTATAATTCTTTAACATAGTTTTTCATAGAGTGCACAGTCCAGCAYACAGGTGAATAAATCCCACTACATTTTTGGCCATTTGCACTCAAATAATGACAGAGCATTCAGTAGAAGATCTGTGCTCTGACCATTTGCAGGAAAGACGAAAAGACCAAATTCAACCTTGGGGGCGTGCCAGTAGAGATCCATCCACTAAGTCCCTTTGGATTGCTGACCGTTTAACAGAAAGCGGACTTTGCACCACAAATATCCATAGTCTGTCCCATTCTTTGGGCATGCGTTTCAGCCTTCAAGCTATTGACTTATCAGGCAGGTTTTGGACATGTTTCTGGCCTTCGTAGGCTGTCAGATAGTGAGAAGCAGCTCAAATACGTGCACATAATCCTAGCTATTTTTCATATGACAACAAGTTTTCACTGGTTTGTGCTCTGTAGAGTTATTTATAGAGCAAGAGTGAAATGAGCATAAATTACCGACAGGTCAGATGCCTTTACTGACACTTGCAATGCATTGCTGTCCAGGCAGGAATAATCACAGAAGATGCAGCACAGAATGAGAACAGAAGTGTACAGGGCTGCCTACACAGAGCTGGAGTATCAGGCGAGACCCACTGAAAAGGCAGGTCTTTCAAGGTAACAGTTTCCCACAGTGGCCAGCCAGTTGATGAGGGACTGGATCACTATCTCTGTGAAAGCAACGAACAAGAATGAGCAGAGATATTAGCTAATTTGATAAGATAAATGAATACCAAAATAAGAATGGAAAAGGAAAAGTCACACCTTCACTTCTGCCAGTATTGCCTTCTTCAGAGAGGTTTGAAGAGCAGATGACAGCACTAATTATTCATCATTTCTTCCCACTGCCAAATCTGGACACAACAGCACCCTAGCATCATTTCCCCTGTTAAAAAACAACAGAATGACAATGTTTTTCAAATGCTTTCAAATAAATCCCATAATTCCACAAGGATATAGATAGATGTATCTTCATGCCAACCTTTGCTCTTCAATGCAGCCTCTCACTATTCCAACAAGCACTAATCCCAGGTAATTGTTTAGCTGAACACTCACCTGACTGTCTCTTGTCACTTCTGTGCCTCTACTAGCACGAGARTTCTGGTGTGCAATATGTAGGGTTGTTTCTTTGTTTCATCTTGTGCTAGATTACCCATCTGCAGCAAAGATTTCAGAAGCACATCCAAAGTATGCATATTTGCAGTAGCAACCACTCCACTGCAGCAATACCATCTTTCCACTAAAGTAAGCTGAGATGCAGTTCCAAAATGTTTGAATTACAGAGGTTCCAGAAAGGGTCTGTATTGCATGTTTGTAAATCCCTGACACACACYCCAAACAGGTATACATGCTGTGAAAGAAAATAAATGCTCCAGAGTAGTAAGAGGTGCTTGCAATGGACAATTAAGATTCCAGTGGCACACGCAAAGTAAATGAAGATTTTKCGGGCCTGAAACTATTGCTGTGTCTGTTTCATACCTTCTCCAATTGTCTGGTTTCAATGGAGTCCCATCAGTGTAAAAGACAGTAGAAAAGCAGGTCCTTTTAATTCACCACATGTAAGTCTGTATTTTAAAACAATGAATCTCTTCAGAATTGGATTTATATATTACATAAACAAGGCTCATTGACTTGCTGTTTTCTGTGCAGGTTAGAAAGCACTCAACACATACCCATGGTTTCAGCTCTTGAAAGAAAGAATTGGAAGCATCTTCAATGTCAGCTAGGATCCCTGGCTTCCCTTAAGAGGCAAAGACAAAGTTGCGTGAACAACCAGTACTGGAGGCTAGATTCTCAGCTGTAGTCGAGAGAGCAAAACCAGCTTGAACTCCCTGACAACGTTATTTCTCTCCCTCTTTTGCTGGGCCTGGCCTCCCATACTTCAGCTTTGGATTCCTGATGTGTCACTCATTTGTTCTTTAGGAGCAAAAAAGTCAACATCATCATACCTTTCAGATGGAAATTTGTCAGTAGAGCATGAAGAAGAAATCAAAGAAGTGTAAAGCAAGGAACAAAATCCAATTTGCAGTCAAAAATATGAGGCGATATATATATACATAGATAAATGTGTGTATATACATGAACAATGTATATATACATAATATCATATTCAGAATGAGAGTTTTGCTGTGAGTTTGTCCTCTTGGACAAGGAGGAGAGCATGCATTTTTGCTGGGAGCTGCTCAGTCTGAAAGGCCTATGTTACAGCTCTTTCTCTCGACACAAGTTTATCCTAAAGCTAGCTGATCTATTCCTCTGAGAGGGGCAGTATGGGACAGAGAAGGAAGAGGGAGGTGTTGGGGGGGAGCTTTTCTTTACACTTGTGCTGTTCTGAATGTGGACCATCTGTGCCCCCAGCTGGAGTGCTGGAGATGGTCTGGCACTTGAACCACACCATATTTACAGATCTAAACACAAATGGCTACTGCCTGATTGTTTCATGATTCATTAGTCAGACAAGCTCTCCTCTCCCGCCAGCACAGCTGTTACAGAGTAAACCTTTGTCACTTAATAGGCCTGATTATTACTTTCCATCAAAGGTATTGATCTGTGTCATCTCTACTTAAGGGAAAAGGGGAGAAGCGAAAAGGGGACCAAAATGCGTCAGGAAAACAAGAAAGGGGGAGGGGAATTTAAAAAACAATGACATTTGTATGGTGACTAGAGGCACCGGTCAATACGCTTAATCTCTCCTAGATGTACTGTATTCATGTATTCATTCTCCACAGCGACTAGGTTACTCATGGAGATGAAACGTCTCACATGATGTGGCATTCCTTGCACTGCACCAGACTGCTGCAGTCACACAATATGGCCATGCATATAATTGGTCGGCAAAATACACAATGTGAATTAACAAACAGTATTTAAAAAAACAGAAATCAATTAAGTCACTTAGGCAGTAGAAGATAAAAACACAAGTTAATCTCTGAACGGCATAAGATTAGATAAAGAGATCGATAGTGAGATTTTAGAGAATCATCCCAGGGTTAAATTCTTGCCCACTGAAGTCAGTACTGCTACCCCAATTTACACCAGCTGAGAGACTGGCCCTTTTTGTTTCGCAAATGAGCTCCAGATAGGATGCGGTCTGTTACATAATTGCAATGCAGAGTATATTTACCACAGCTTGAGAGCTTCTAGTTGCTCCAGTAGCCGCCTGACAAGCTGCCATGGAAGCAATTGCAGTATTATTGCAAACTTGCTGACTCCATTCACAGGACGAGATTTGCAATGTCCAGATTGAAATTTCATTGCCTCTCTTAACTCCCACATTGTTATTAGGACTATTATTCCCCCCACCCATTAGGCTTTACTTGAGGCAGTAGCTGTTACATACCTTTCTGGCAATGAGGTATTCAGGAGCCACAGATTTGGCTCTCGTGGCAGTAGGGAGTGAGCTATCGAGGAAAGGTAGTTTCACTCTATTATTCTCACTTTTAAGGCATCATCTCTTCAAGTCCTGCAGCCAAAGCCCAAAGCCCTTCCCCAGTCCCCTCTCAGACTAAACAGCAGCTAAAGGCCGTGAGAGCTGTGRGAGAGGAAGGTGGTCACAGAGACTGCCTGGCTTGGGCCCATAGCAGCACAACACTGTCACTACTCAGACTATTGGAATCACAAATGGATAAAAGCCCTAAACGGGTGTTCAGAAGCCAAACAAGAACAATAAAACTAGTGTGCAGTTTGTTACTGTTGTGTTCAGTTCTCTGCCCTGATTTGGAAGTAGTTCCAGAAGCGAGCCAAATTACTGCTAATCCTTTATCCCGCAGCATGTTCTTTCTGGGTGAAATCACTCTCCGTGTTTAGAGTCTCAATACCTTCATGACAAGGCAAGAAATCATATTTTTAGCCCTTTCTGCAGCAGAAAAGCCCAGMACTCCAGCTCATTCCCACACGTGGTGGCATGGCCCCATTTACACCTGTATGCCTATCTGTAATGTACCTCTTGGATTCCAAGCAGAGAGCAAGGTCTAACGCCAAGGAAGCACCTGCAGTGTGGGACTTACTTTCCATATGAGGACAGAACAGATAAGAAATGCATAGGGCACTGGTACATAAAGGGGACTTCTCTACCTTTTGGTTTTCCACATGGAGCCTGTTTGTTATGAAGTCTTGCAAGGACAGCCTCCTTTGACCCATCTTCCAGCAAAACCCTTTCTCCCCCACCAATGCCTCTCAGAGCAATCTGTAAATATGAGGAGCTTTTCCTCAAACCAGGATCTGAGGTTTCAAAGCAAAYGGGTCAGTAAAACGTTGCACAGGGAGTATCCTTCATTTACAGCAAAGCACTGCTGAAAGAAAGAATGTGAAAGAACTGGAACCTAAATCAGTGCGGGGAAAAACCTCAAAGTACCTCATTTTCAGCTGAGGTAAGTCTGCCTCCAGGGCCATACCTGCTATGTCCAGCTGAGGTTCAGAGAGTGCATGACAGGTACTGTTCCAGTGTATTAGTGGACTAGGAAGCAATCAATGCTGTCATAAGAGACAGACACAGGCAAGGTAGCAGCTATGACATGCACTATTCTGTTGCAATCCAGCTTCCATTCGAAGCTCTTAAACAGAGCAAAATATATATGCTTTTCTGACTGTCCCTGAGGAAACCTGGTCCTTCCACCATAGTATTCTCCCCCAGTCAACTAAGATCTCATTGCTGCCTACTCCTTCCCATATCTCGATACGTATGCACTTTCACTGGATGGAAAATAAAATAAGAACACTGCAGCACACGACACCCAAGCAGGAGTTGTGGCATGCACAATCCATGGGAAAGTGTTGCTTGGCAATACTGTGTGCGCTCAGCCTCCCGCCAAGGGACCGGAGTTGTCTCTGTGCCAGCAAATCAGCCATTCAGCTAACAGGCAAAGCAGCAGAAGCAGCGGCCACAGAAGACGGAGAAGCAGAAGGGAGCCGTCAAACCCAAGAGACATGCTTGCTCTCTCCTTCTCATGCGCTACAACAAATAGCAAGCGGGGGGGTGAGGAACTGGAAAGACATGCTTAAAATTTTAGTTTAACCCATTTGTCTTCATAAGGCCTCAAAGGAAAACCTACTTAGTCAGGGGTACAAGAGAGACAAAAATGACATACTGAGATGATATCTTCAAGTTTAAGTTTTAAGCAAAAACTTTCCTATTTGTGAGCTGGCTCAAAAGGGAAAAGGGTGACGTTTTATCAGCAATGCATCTAGAAGCAGACTGAAGAAAACAGTCAAGAAYAGGCTGTTAGGAACAATCCACAGCACCAGGTCTTTGCTGTTGTCAGTGCCTAATCTTCTTCCTAGGAGATGATGTTTGATTCTGGTAGTTGGTAGTAGGACTACAGCAAGAACCCAGCAAGCAGGCAGCAAGACTGAAAAAAAGAAGAAGAAGAAGAAGAAAAACCTCCAGTAGCTACAAAGGAAACCTTAGCTCTCCAAAACCATCCTTTCTGCATACATGCTGAGAGTAAGGTCTTATTACTGATTAATAGAAAGAAGTTATCTTTTGATAATTACTGGAAATGCTGCTAATTAGCTTCTGTATTCATTTGAAGAATGTGCTACTGAGATACACCAGATATTATTATTCCGGCTTGTGCAAATCAGGAGCAACTGCACATAAGCCCAGCATCACACCTGCTGTAAGCGTAGCCCAGTAAGACACTTTGTAGATAACATTAATGATTACAGTAGCAGCAATTCTTCAGCTTCACAGCAGAAAACTGTTTAGTCAGAATTTAGTCAGAAAACTTCTTCCTGTAGTATGCAACAGAATTTTCTGAGAGAAAAGTATTCAAGTACATTAATTTTATCTCACTCGTGCCTCCATTGCTTTGCTCAGAACAAAGCTGTATTAATTCACACTGTATAAAACAGRTTTAAGAGATCAGATCCAAGGGTCAACTGACAGAGCCCCACTGAATCCAAAGGATCTAGTTTGCCCAAGTATTTCCTAGTTTACTTTCTAGTAACAGTAGAGCACTTGCAGTATCACTGAACTTGGAATTTTCCAGTTATACACGGAAGTACTCCGTGACCTTGACTTTCCTTAGTCTCCCTTAGTGCTCCCATTGCTGTTCACAGCAAAACAACCATCTTAGCAGGGTTCTCCTGCCCATTACTTCAGAATGCATCTGGAGCTGCCCTACACGTGTCACTATGGTGCTAACTTCTAACCTCCCATCTTCTTACAGCTAGGGATGATGTTTCTCTAGTGGCTCTGGACAACAAAATCCAGAATCCACACGATGCTTTGCCCAGTTTAATCTGGGAGGAGGAGAGGAGGAGAGAGTGAAAAAAAAAAACTCAACAGGTTAGTGGGAAGAAAAGAGTTGGCCTCACCTTTTCTGACCCACTCAGCAGTTTAAGCACCTGTCAGTGTTACACCTACGAGCCATCATCTGCAGCTCTGAAGTGACTTAGGACACATCCGAGCAGATTTCTCTGGAGGGCTGGTCTAATAACTAGAAGGTGGTGGTAATAGGCAGGGGCAGAGCCAGGCTGTCTTTCATACAGGCAGGAAAGGCAGCTGCCTGGACAGCAGAAACATTTCATGACTCTGAGCTGCATGAGTGGCTGCAGCCTGAAGAAAAGGGACAACTACTCTGAACTCGGGTAAGGCCACAAACACCCTCAAGCTGGATCTGAAGGGACTGACTGCAGCAAAAACCCCTCACAYAGCAAGAGATACAAGGGGTAAGTAGAAACACAGAGTTCTCATTTCACCTTTGCCTGTTGGCTGAAACAGAAGGATGGTGAGGCTGCAGCAACATACACCGTAGATCTTCTCCAGGTCTTATATATATGTATATGTATATATGTGTGTGTGTGTGTGTGTGTATATATATGTATATATGTATATGTACGTATGTATATGTATGTATATATACACACACACACAGCAGCTGGTGTAAATTGCAGCAGACCTGTTTCAGGTTCCTTCCGTGAGGCTTGTCAAGAATTACGTTTCGCAGCTGAACTGTGTCATCAGCCTAAGACATCTTCCCTAGGAGAGGAGGAGGAAAAGGAAAAAAGGAAAAAAAAAAAAAAAAGGGAAAGCTTCAGGTCAAACGATTGATTACGGTTTTGAATTACAGGGGGCTATTGATTTTTCATTAAACACCATGTACTGCTGTAAAGCGGAAAAAAAGTAATTCATTGATCAGAGCTGTGGGCCATGTTCACTTATTGGCTTTCTGCCACATCCCATTATTCCCAGTTCTAAATGTATATTGAAGTCAGTTCATTCTAATCATTGCCTCCTGTCACCAGAAATGTCTCTCAGTAACTATTAGTTTAATCACCCCTTTCTTACAATGGTAATGAGTGATAATATCCAGCATTATGGCAGATTCATGAATATTATTCATTGTATTACAGCATTGCATTTCACAATGCTACAGTTAAGGGTCTGTCAGCATTTCCATTACAAAGCCCCCAGGCCTGGGACTTTATAAATCACTCCTAAAAATTTGCTGCTGGCAGAAATAAAGAACGGAGACTGTCTCAGTTCTGGAGAGAATATTGCTGGAACTGCTCTGTGCAAAATCTTTCTGGCCACAGCTTTAAATGCATTAAACGAGCGCTAAAAATGGGAGAAAAAAAGGAGAAGAAAGAAGAGGAATTTTGCCAGTTCAAGCTGCTTTTTCCAATTGATTAAAATGTCATCATCTCAAAAACAGGATGATTGCCTTTGCATTGGACTGTGATATTCAGGAGAGAGGTATTTTCATCCTAGATCTGACACATGCAGATACCATTACCATACTATCTTGCTGACAGCAACACTTTAAATTTAAGATTGCCTTATTTTAAATCTTCTGACTTCTACAGTATGCTTTTCTGTATACTGGCTGTTGAGTTCTGTGTTTGATAACCCACATTTCAAGAAAGTTGCTTTCTGTAGGGCCAAATGAYGAAGCCCTCAGATTTTATGTAGTACCTACTTAGGCAAAAACTTATCCCAGGGACTACAGCAGAAACAGTGGTAGTAGAAAGTTTGCATCGATTCCAGAATCCAGCCTGAAGGTTTAGAGGGAAAAAACGGACAAATCTGGGGCTCACAGGTACAATGAAACCTTTCAGACTCCAGTTTTTACAAATCATTATGATGTTGCTGGAACTATATGCTCTAAAACTGAAAGCAGACTCTGACCTATCATTTTCAAAACAATGAGTTGATTAAGATTTGTCAGTGTGAAYAGCTGCTCTTTCAGGATCCTCAAGCAAACGAAGGGACTGCAGATAATGCGGGATCCAAAACTGTGCCAGGAGGATACCAGATAGAAAAGACACAAACAGAAATCCATTCCCAGCTGCTTACATCAGCAAGCACATTTTATAATTTTATAAAGCCTGAGCTGAAATATATAACAGTGCCTAGGAGATAACCTTTTTTTAAGGGCCACCTTCGGCACTAATACATTTTGTGACTTGAAAGGAGTCAAAAAAAGAGAAAAAGAAGAAAAAGTAACATCAAATGGCCATGCAATCTTATGCTGCTTGAGGACATTTCACAATTGTTGACTTCGTTATGGTTTTCCAGATGCCAGAAGTATGACAAAGTCACAATCTCTCTGATACTCAAGAGCATCTCGGCACTCATTTTCATTGGTTATATGCGTCTCTTCCTGATTCTTTTGTCCTTACAACTCTGATTCTTTGATTCTATGGTGTAGTTTAACTTGGTATTGGCTTTTTGAAATCACTTCTCAGGAAAGCAAGAGTAAACTTCATATATACTGTAGGGATACTAAAATAGGTACAGAACAAATAACACATACACACACATGTGCAAAGGGTAATAAATATAAGACAGGCTTATTTACTTCTATATGAAAGCATTTAGTAAAGAATAGACCCATTATAAGAGAAAACAGGGAAACAAAACAGTGAGTACTAAACTTAAAGACTGACCCTCATACTAATTAGTTAGAATTAACATGAGTTAGACCCTCCTCTAGCATTCACTCAGTGATGGTTTTGTCTATAAGGGCTGATCTGCCACTGCGTGGGCAGGCTCCAGGTCAATGAGTCCAGGCTTACACACATACAGCACTGCAAGAATATATGCACAGCTTATCTCAACTCCCTGCACAGGGGTCTGCTGTATCATGTAGGCAAAGTTTTGCCTTAACTGCTAAAACTTCAATCTCTAGCTGTTTGCTTCCATCATTTAGTCCAACAGAGGTGCAAGCATTATCCTTTCCATTGCCATCTGCCTGTGAAGAGTGAAACAGTCACGCCAAGTTGCATTCACCATCACATTGCCCAAGTAAGGGCTCTCAAGGACAGACTCAAAAGGGGCAACGAAGGCAGAGTGAAAAGCACCAGGGATTCCCACCACACACACTCCAGGAGAAGGGACCACCATGAACAAATAATTTTTCACAAAACACCTGAGGAAGTTCTTCTCATTTCTTCAGCAGGGATCTTTGGGCCCTCCAACCTTGCTGGAAAGCAAGTTTCACCTACAGGCAGAAGAAGAGAGTACTTCATTTACTTACGAACATTTTCTTGCATGAAGTGTTTTTTTGCAATGTGTTCCAATACACTGCCTCTCCCTGAAGCCAAGCCCTCCTGCTRAAGCTCTTCACAGTTTGTTGCAAAGGAGAAGACATAGCCTGCTATTTCCTGCTTTTGAGTCTAGAGCCTGTACTTGAGAGGTCAAGTGGGGCTCAGAGTAACCATCTGCACTGAAAAGAAACAGTGAATTCCAGTCACAAGCTTGCTTTTGTACACTGGTGCCTTGTGGCTGCAAAGATATAAAGAAGCCTTCTACATCCAGTGCAGTAGAGGAGACGGTGGATTCAGACCACAGCAAATAAATTCTGGTGAGGAAGTGTGCTAGCAGGTAGATTAGAGTGGGCATAAGCTAGCTGAAGGCTCCAGGGCTGGCAGTAATCAGGCTAAGGCCCCAAGTGAAGCCCAGACAGAGCTCTCAGTGCTTAGAGGATGCTGCCAGACAAATAATGCTTTTCCATACCAGACACATGTGCAGAAAAGCAGTTTATCCACGTTAGGTAGTTATATGACCTCTATACTAAGCGAGTGCTTTGCAATCTTTACTATGTTTATCCTCCCAATACCCCAGTTAGAAAGGAAAACACAACTCTCTCAGATAGCAAATCCATTGGAGGACTGGGAGCAGGTTTGCCTGGGTACATTTAGAGTATGGCGGGGAAAACTGTGGCAGTGAAGCCAAAGAGAATAAGAACTAGTTTGTCAAAGATATTTCAGCCTCTGTATCCCACAGAAAATCACTTGGGAGTTAAAAGTGTACACACCTCTGAGGATTTTGACCTAAGCGATTAATCCAATTTCACACAAGCAGTCTGCAACAGAGCAAAAGACTCAGTTCCAGTGTCCTCAAGGAAACCTGCCTTTCATTCCTGTTACAGAAGTACACCCCCGTATAGACAGAAGTACCTGCTTGCTCAGAGTTTTCTGCTTCATCCTTCAGCAAGAGAGCTGTTCTGGCATCTTTCATTTGCCTGGCATTTACTTAACCTTACAAAAAGTTAGAGAGAGATCAAAGCTGTTATTCTGGCTGCCTGTGCATCCCTTGTCTCCCAGAAAATGCCATGCCTACATTAGCCAGGTCATTTAAAATGGACTGGTTGATGCCATTAAATGTACACCCTAGGAATGAAGCCCTTACTGGCAAGACCTTTTCTTCCCTCTAATGTCTGTATCTTACGCCAAATAAACAGTGCTGATTGCACATCATTTGCAATGGACAGAAATCCTCTGCAGAGTTGCAACAAACAATCCTTCTCCCATGTCAGTATGTAGCACACACATCTTGGGGTAATAAAGGCTTCATTTCATGCTTCAGCACACCTGATACAAGGCTCAGATTCAAMTACATATTTAAGCTTACACTCAACTTCACTACAAATGCCCCTATGCTTTTGCTCACATTTTTAACTTTTATCCTATTTTCCCATAGGAAAAATAAATGACAAAAACATTCAGGCTGTGCATCTTCCACTTCTCCATTATTTTGGGGGCATATTAGTCCACTGTAACCAAATCTGACTGAAGTTCTTTAAGGTAGTTATGCTCCTGCAAGTGTTGAAAATAGGTGTTGGGCTGCAGAGGAAAAATAGTGCGAAAACTTCAAATGAGAGAAAGGTTGCAGAATGGGCACCCCAGCTTGTTAAACATCACTCAGGAATGTTTAGCAGTCCTGAGCATTACACTCAGGAGTGCATGCATACACGCAGGAAGGCTATCTTTGAAATGCCCCAGGACAGGAAAAAATGCCATCAGAAATTGTACGTTCTCAGGCACCCACTCCATGTAACCACTAGATACAAATCCATGCGAAGCCAAAGACTATTTTTTTGCACTTGAACAAATAAACAGACGAACAAATGATCCAAAGCCTATTCCTCGTGTTGAAGGAGATCTCTCCATACAAAGGCAATTGCTATTGGGCCACTTTCTGGCACTGTAATTTCTCAGACCACATTCTGCAGRCATGTCTGACTTTGTACCTTTTACTTCAACAGCGATTTATGCCAAATCTTCAGAGCTGACCCCTTTTCTCACTCTCTCATCCTAGCTATTTTTTGCAGCGTATCTTGTGACCAATCCATGAGACCGCTCTATCGAGCAACGTCCAAGAGGACGCAGAGTGCCGTGAAATATGTGTATGCTTCTTAAAAGCATAGCTTAAACAGTTACAGCGCCATAAATATAAAGTCAACAGCTGCTGTACCTTACAGTTCAAGGTAGAAAAGAATAGCTGATGTAAATTGTACTGGTGAGCTATCAACATAAAACAACAAGGCACGATATATTACTGCAAGCCCCAAGCACTTCACATCTGTCTTGACACCATCGCAAGTCTGACACTCATCAGTTCAAAAGATAAAATACAGTTTGCAAAGGGAATTGTTTTGGCCCTGCATCAAAGAGCTCATATCTACAATGGGGCAGGAGAACGGTACTCTCTGTTCAGGCAGCATTAAGGAATTCTAGCAGCAAAGCGCAAAGCAAATACGCTGATCTATTCTACAGGAAAATACCTGTCAAGATAAGTCTCAGACCAGCAGGGTGTTTACGGCAGCATATAACCTCAAGCACCCATTTGAAAAGAGCTGCTTGCAATCTTAAAAGTTATGCACACACTTAYGCTGTTGCCATTATACCAGGGCATGTTAAAACAGGATCCATTAGACCCTACCTCTCCACAGCATTTCCAATAGACCAAGCGATATTCCTTGCCTGAACTAACTTAGAGACCATTCTTCATTTCACCATATTTCACCATACCTACTACCTCCTCCACCGAATTAAAAACATCACCTCCCCACTCACTGATCAGAACACGCTCTACAGTTCTGTTAATTACCAGTCTGTTCTCCCAACACCAGTGATAGGATAACGAGGCATTTCTGAAACGTCATGTCCTCTCCTTGACACTCGGATGGGAAAGCTGCTTACTTTGCTTGTTCTGAATAAGAGAAGGCTTTATTAGATTACATGTCATTTTAAAGCCAACAAATATCTGCACCCATCAGAGAGGGTGCAGTAATGGAGGCCAAGATAAAAAWCTGACACTGAAATGAGTAACATATGCCACAGTCATTACCTGTCCTGCTAGTCCAAGCCTTTTCAGATCTTAGCATCCCTTGGAAAGGAAGATAAAAAAAAAAAAAAAAAAGTCACTTCTTCTGTATGCCCTCATTTTGTTACAGGGCATTGGCTTGAGAGAAACACCGGGTTTTCAGCTATTTCTCATTTTTAAACCCCTAAACTTTCCACTGTCCTGCTACGACAAAATCCTTCTGCTCATGTTTCATTCACAGTACCAGTGCAATTCTGTTGAAGTCCCTGTCTGTGTTCGAGTTGTTCCTGGAAAATCAGGGCAGAAGATAGATGCACATTCGGTTCCCCTTCCAATATATATCTGGACAGCGCACAAGCCTGTGTCTGGCAGCTGGGAAAGACTCCAGTTCACTGGTTTGGATGAACCCAACAAGACCCCAAGCCTTCTTCAAGCAAATGTTTCACAACTTGGCTGGATGTGAAACTAAATTGATGTAAATGATTCAGGCTACACATTAATGGGGCACATTATTAGAGGTCCAACTTCAAGCGTGCAAGCAATCACACTAAACCCTGGCACACATCAAAGCAGCTGGCYGAATCAGGACCTGAGCTCACAAGAGCTGGAGAACGAGTTGCAGTTATGGTCTTCACCATATTCATTCTGCAATGTCGCCATCCATTCTGGACACCATTAGGGGGATTTTTGGTTCCATGGGTATTCCCAGTTGTCTTATTCAAACCCAAACCTTCAGACATAGACTTAGCCCTAGGGAACAAATGGAGCAGAAGCAGAGCATGGCCAGATACAGTATGCATTTGTGGCTGTTAGTGAACACTGAATATTGCCAGCCATTACAAATCACTGGAAAAGCCACAAGCCAGGATTTAGCCAGTTTAGAAAATCCTGCAGGGAACATTACTCGCAGAAACTAATACATATTCAAGCAACAGCAAGCTGCCTGGGAAGCTGTGCATTTTGCCTTTGACGTTACATAAAACGTAACGCTTAAATTCCCTCTGGTCCAGCGTAAGTGTATTCTTTAACATACGTATACCCCCAGAAGACTTTTTCCTGAGTATCAACACAGATCTTATTCTCTATTCTTCAGTTTTAGCACAGGAGGTCAACATTATGCTCACGGTCTGAATTCAGAGTGACTCTTTTTGTCTGTCTAGAAATAGTTCAGATTTCTCCCCAAGTAACTGGGAGCAAAACTTGCCCATGTGGAGACAGACATCTCCCAGCCTGGAGGGTGCTGGCATCACTTGTGATTTATTAGCAGTATTCTGAGTATCTCCATTTGACCTTCCTGCATGGTACTTGCATTGTTCTAGATCTCCTCGCTCATTCACTCTTGCTCTTGGTACAGACTTGGTTTGTCTCTCTTTTCACTCTCCTTTTCTCCTGTTCTAAGGGGACTGTATTTCTCTCCATTGTGTGATCTTGCTGCATATGTTTTGTAAAACACCGATTCCCGGAAAGGGAATCAGTGGGAAAGTGAGAAGCGAGGGCCACATGTGATGTATTAGCATTACTATGCCAAGAACAAAGCATCCTCAGATGAGGGTGGTCGGCAGTACAAGTGGTTAACAGAAAGTCAGTGCAAAATTCAAGAGGCTGAGCACTTTCAATTACAATTCAAATCTGCCATTCAGATCATCATGTTTATTTAGGCATTAAAAGCAATTTTCCAAGCACATGTCTGTCACATTTAGACACAATGGGCTAGCCTCTAATTAGGAAATATATGACCTCACGGGCCTTAATTGGGAGAAGCCTGCATCCAATCCGTTTACCAGATGATAGAAGGCAACTGGCATTAGAAGGGAAGTTCAGTGTCAGCTGGTAGAACGCACACAATACCTG
The DNA here is from genome assembly GCF_003343005.1 of Rhea americana. Taxonomy (NCBI): domain Eukaryota; kingdom Metazoa; phylum Chordata; class Aves; order Rheiformes; family Rheidae; genus Rhea; species Rhea americana. The sequence continues at coordinate 161,537 of NW_028186417.1, read as the reverse complement.
CTGTAATGGCCACCAATTCATCATCGCCCATTCCAGCATCAGGACTTTGTCAATGGTTTGTTCATCAATTTGCTTGTGTACCAACACAAGAGATCAGGAGACAGATACTACATCATAGCAAATGACATTTATCACAGACTGAGGAAGGAAAAAAAACCACAGAAAAATTGCAAATTCTGCTTTGGCAAGTGAGCAGAGCAGGCACAGGTCCAAAGTCACGGTTTACCTAAGTGGCTGTAACTCTGCTAACTTTACACCTGCTTTGCTTAGGCCAGAATTTAGCCCGTATTACCCACCAGGGCATGCTGTATATAACACAAAAGAAGAAAAAAAATTCAACTGAAATAGCCCAGCAGAAGGCAATTATAAATAAAAGTCCATTCATTGTACGAAAACGCAGCAAAGAACTCAAAATTCAGTTTTGTAAGGCCTGTTGCATAGGAAGTGCAATTTTGGCCCAGTTAAGAGCCAACAGATTCATCTCTCTACCCCCACTGCATCTCCACTGATCTCCACAACGCTGTATGCATGCTTCTTACTGCCGGATTTGCCATATAACTATGAACATCTCAGATGCTGACACTCAGACGCAAATACAGTTGCTGCTAACATTTTTAAATACATCTTCCTGCTCCAAAGGAATCTATGCTCAGGCTCAAGGAGTCCTGCTAACTGATCTTTCTCAAAGCAAGGAGGAAAGAGGGGAAAAGTTACCGTGTAAAAAGCCCTTCCAGCACTCGAAGAAGTTTGTCTGTTAAACGCCATGGCGAATGGGACTGTCTCTCTCCAGTGAGTCCTAGGTGAGATACACAAACAGGCCTGCAGTAGACAGGCATGCTACTTGCAAAGTCTCCCTCTGCTTGTAAGGGGGGCTGATCATTTGAAAGTTTGAAAGAAAAACATACTAGAACAAAAGCTATATCCTAGAACAAAAGCTATACCCTGAAGGAAATACTCCCCTATCCTACTGTTCCTTTTGATTTTTTTTTTATTATTACTGCTTTTTTTAATTGTGGTAGCAGTAGGACTCACAGCCCTGCCACATTAAGACCAGGACAAGTTCAAAACACCTGAGCAGAGAACTTAGAACACAAGTATTAGACAGAACAGAAGCTCACATTCACTGCATTAACAATGATCTCAGTAGGTTAAAGCCACGTGCTCTACAAAATACATTCTGGAGCTGATTTGTCAGCTCCATTTATTGATAGGAGGATATAAGGATTTCTGTACTTCTAAAAACAGGTACCAGGTCAGTCGACTTACCTATGTCCTTTAGCTGTACTGCTGCACCTGGAGGAAGCAATCAGATCCACTCCTTCTCCTTTGAGCAGCCCCTCTTTTCAGCCCACAATACTGCACCACTAGGAATGAAGCAGAAAAGGTGAAAATTCAGAATGTCCATCCTTTGGGAATTTCCAATATTTAAACATACATACAGATAGATTTTACCTTGATTATAGGATAAAAAGCTAAGACCTGTTTACTTCTTGAAACATGAAATACTATGAACTCATTGATTCCAATTTTACCAAAATACAGTATGTTATAATCCATKAAATAAACTAAGAAACTAAACACATTACAATCATTCTCCACAGAGAGCCTGATACAGGCCTAGGAAACAGTTCAATTTAGTTAACTTGGCATTTCATTTTAGCCACGTGCTCACATCTAAACCAGTTTCACTGAAACAATTCTAGGACACRTATGTGAGTGTGAAACAAGCACACTCCTTCAATTGTTAAGAATGTAATTTTATGCCAGCACTATCAAGATTGTGCATATATGTAAACATCCTTAAAAATCCAGTAGGCATAAGATGGTATATACGAGCTGGAACATCCCACTTCAGAGCGATCTGGCAGAAACAAAAGAAGAAAGAATAGGACATACAGCYAGCTAAGATAAAACTGACTTTTACACTGCTCTGCATGAAATGCATTATATAAACATCTGACATTCATACATTGGGCCTTCCAGCTTCAAATGATGAACAGTTAAAACTTGTGACAAACCACGAGATATAAATGACACGATAAAAATGCAGAGGTGTTAAGCCGGTGAGCGTCCTCCAAGAGGCTGGGACATGAATAAGCAGCACACCTGCCCAAACGTTCTCCTTGTAAAACCAGACAAAGGTCAAATACGTCCTCTTTTCTTTTACACAGCTTTCCAGTATGCCTCACTGATTCCAGCTCTAAATTAGAGAYCAGAAAGAGAATGTGAGCATCCTCCCATGGGCTGTGCTGCCACCTCCACTGTTACCCTGCAGGTGGGGAGCCAATCTGCCACCCTTCCGGAAAGCACAAGGAAATCTTCATCTCTGGGTGCCAAGAGAAGCCTGACGTGCAACTCAGAGCCGAGGAGAGAGGCGAGCTTGTGGAGGGGAATATGCAAAAGCAGAAGATGACATTGGCTCCTATTGAACACTAGTGTTATCCACGACTGCTGAATACAAAGCTTGTCCCAGGGACACTCCACAGCCCCATAARCTAGCCAACATTGCTGTAGCTCCTGGGCACTGAAGACATAATTCAACAGCCGTTCAAAACCAAGATGGTTGGAAACAGGAGATGTATCTGTGCAAAAGCTTTTCTTTTCACTTCTGTTTTCTTCGGCCTCAGACCCTCTATCTTGGCCAGAGCTTCTTTTGAGTAAATTGACATAGATCTAATGACCATACCTGCACAGTGTATAATTCAGAGGAATCTTTCAGAGATGCTGGTGAGACATTGTTAGGCTGGGTGAAATATTAAATGCCTAATACATTTATTCAGGAACTTCAGTTTCTTGTTCTTCATACTTTGGATAACCCTTCAGCACAACAGGAAGGCCCAGCATTTAACAGTGATTCTGTAGGTCAGAATCTTTACAAAGGTAATTGCTCTTTTACTGTACTCTACATTAAAAAAATGCTGACATGTATAGGAACACTTGCATATGAAGCACTGTTTCTTAAAAACATAACCCCCATAACCGATATGCACCTGCTGCTGAATACTCAGTGACCTGCTGGAACTTGCTCGTGGTGAACTCAAACACAATGACGGAGCAGTTTCACAGCATAAATGTGCTTTGTCATTACACGAAGAACAATGTGCAAATTGGTGAGTTGACAGAAAGAAGTGTCTGTCTTCTGAGTCAATTCTGTAACAAAACCAAACCAAAACAAAAAAAACATCCACCCTGCATCCCCAGCAGACTTCCACCCTTTTTGTCTCTGTCAAAGCCACTAACTGCCCGGTCTTCTGTGGCTGATATATTTTACAGGGGGCAACAGAGAACATGAGCAAAACACGATAAATATTCAGGCACAAGGAAATGCACCAGCTAGGCAGAAATAAAGGACAAAGCAACCTGGCTTTAGACCAGAACTTTCTGGCTGATTTCTGTTCTGTTCCTGTTCTAACCCTGAAAAACTGGCCTCCCAAGAACCAGCCAAAGCATGCACTGGTTGTAGCAAAGGTCTCTTGCTTCCTTTCCTTGGCAGTTCCCTCCTTCACCTCTATGTTTGAATTACCTGCTTCTCCTCACAGTTTCCACTGATTTTCATCTGCTCTTGGCCTGCTTTGGTTCTCTTTTGACATCCCAGCTCACTGTGTTCATCCCACGCTCCCATCCCAGACCTCCATGGAGTCCTTCCCAAAATCCATATCAAAAAGAGGCAAGTTGGCTGCCACAGTGTGCCTGATTTGTAGTCAGAGCACACCTGGGGAACAGGCCCCAGCCTCCAGCCACAGCTTTAGGGAGGTATTGCTGGGCCAATGAAGGAGAGACGAGCTTCCTGCTCGCTGTTTCCAGGAAACGTAAAATATGATTCCCAACATGTGCTCCCAATAAAAAGGGGCGGGGGAGGGAATTAATGTCCATCTAGCATATCATGGATTAGACTGATGGGATAAATAAGTAACTAAGAGAAAGCAGGCAGAACAAAGATACAGCAGGAAGCTTATTACGCTATTTGTTTAAGAGAAGGGGAGTGGGCAACAGGCCTTGAGGGCCTCCAGAGCAAGTAAGCCCCTCTTACTGTTTTCAGACAGACAGGTCTGGCCACGGCTGTGACTTGTGTGGAAGCCTGTGGACATGGCAAGCTCCTCTCCGGAAGCTGCTTGCTGCTGCTGCTCAGATTCCAAAGCGTTACGTGTGAAAACTGTCAGCGCAAGAGCCAGTTTTTTGAGAGCAAAGGGTTATGCTGGTGAAGGGGGGGTGGGAATGACGGTGTACAGGCTGTGCAGTGCACAAACGTGTGCCCACAGGCTAGAGGGGGGCCTAGAGTGTAGGGAAGGGGGCGTGAGTTGCAGGAGACATGCTGCCTGGCATTGCACATGGCTAAAGAGTGGAAGAGTACATCATTTCTTTAAACTCATCTTGCATTCAGCCAGCTGCATATAAATTTCCCTCTATCTCATCAAGCTCTCACTGTTTGGCCTCCTCTGACTGATATTGGCTCATCATACTTAATCTAGGGTGAAATTTCCTCGTCTGAGCTAAATTACTCGCAGCCATCAAGGGAAACGATATTTATTTTTCGTGGGGCTAATGACCTGTCCCCCGGACCCACCCACTGATGGTTATTTACTAGGGCCCAGATGCTTGGGCTCAAAATGAGCGCTAATGTCAGCGGGGGCCATTTCTCATTCAGGTCTCTGATTGAATTGGAGCGATCCCATTGACATTGACTCTGTGACTTTTAAGGCCATTACCCTCAGCAAGAGATGAACCTCTCATCATTGCTCCAACACTGACAGCTGATTAGCGACAAATTACAAGCAGGAAGAACCTAAGACTTTGTTTGGGGGGGGGGGAGAGGAGGAGGGATTAGGAGGAAGCAGGGAGAAAGCACAGAGTCAGAGAAGGTGGAGGGAGTAGCAAAGGAGAAGGAAAGAGTGGGAGGGGAGAACAACACTGAGAAACCGATGCAGCCTGCTGGCTTTGGTATTCCTCTACAGGCTTTCACTGAACGCAAAAAAGGGCCCAGAGCCAAAGACTAGAGAGAGCCAGTGAAGATGCTTAATGGTTTCAGTGGGCTTGGGAGGAAGAACCTCCACTTTGAGTCAGCGAGCCAGGAAGGGACAGAAAGGCTAAACTGCAGCTGGGTTAAGGTGCCATCCAAGGGGGGTCTCAGGCAGCTCTGTGACAACTCTCTTGAGTCTCTGTGCGGGTTCCACAAAGACAGCAAAATCTCCATGAAAGCAAAAAGTTGCTGCAGTGAATTGAGAGCTCCAGGGGTCAAGTACTGCTCTGCCACTGACTCCCACTGTGTGCCCTTCATCACTCCCTTCACTTCTCTGCCATTGTCTCCCTACTGGACCAGAAGATCAGGAGTGATGCACCAACCCAGGCAGCGCGACCCTACTGCTATCAGTCTCTTATGTCTCACGCATAAAATACTCCCTAAGGTGAGAAGAAAACCACCTGACAACCCTGCTACATGTTTCAGTGGTGGCCCTTGCATTTTCGGTGTTCTTAGTTAACAGGCAATAAACTACACGTGACTATAACCAAACATACTGTCAACACGACATAGTTTACCAAGTACAGTGGGAGCCAAGGCTCTCCTTTTACCGCTAGTTCTACCAGTATCCTTAGTTACCTAAGSATAAAGTTTTGTCAGACTCTGGGCTGCACTCGCTATTCTAAGCACAGAAATGCAGCCACTTCTGCAGTGGAACACCGGAGCCAACCAGTAACATGCACTAGCTTTTTGTATCATCTCCTGCAAGAGAATGAAGAGTGGGCCTTATTTTAAAACTGCCAGCTGCCAGAGAAAATTCGATACATTAAAAATGCTACCTGCTGTGGATACGGTTCTTCTTATCTGGATGATTTGTGAGATGGACTATGCTCTCCCAAGTAAAAGGGAGTATTTTTAGTGACACAATTATTACAAGTGGAGCCATCCTGAAAGGCATTACAAGGAGGCTTGTTGCTCTGTAGTCCTGCAGAAGCAGACCTGGAGATTCTTTACAGCTCACAAAACACCAGGCTCATTTAAAAGGAAAAGTGGCATGAAATACAAATGGGGAAATTGCTTGCAAGGCTGAACTGTGGAGAGCGCCATGGTCACAACTGCCCTCTCTAAATTATGAACCGGCTTTAGACATTCAGGCAAACAAATGCAGTATGCCAAAGTACAGTCACAGCACGTCATGTAAAGAGCTGGGCTGGGCTGTCTGTTACTCTAGAGCTGAAAATCCCAGGAGTATTTCAACAGCAGTAAGCAATATCTGAATCTGGACCCCAGTYTGAAGAAAAGTTGCTTGGAAGGAACTCAAGCCTGTGGGCAAAACTCCCCTTCATGTTCCTTCACAGTTGCACTTGGCAAATTCCAGCCTATTACTTCTAAGAAAAAAACACCAAAATCAGTTCTATTCCTCCCCCCCCCAATCCTTCCATCCTCATGTCCACTTTTTTGTCTTTTTCTTTTTTTTTTTTTTTTAAAAAAAAGAGCTCAGGAATTCACGAGGAAAGATGACACATATTCAGACACCCTAAAAACCTTGGCAACGAATAATGTACTGGACTAGCTGTACAATTCACTGTGCTTTACGACATACTTAGAAAAACTGTGGTCTCATTTATGCTGATGTAAGTCAGTTAATCCACTGAAGAACATTTAGCTGCCCAACTGTAGGGCTGGCGGGGCTGCGATCAGATTTGGCTCGTGTTGACAAGCTAGTACATATGCTGACACAGCGACTGACGGACAACCTCGGACAGTGCTCTCTGCACGTTAAAGCCCTGGCCCACCTTCTRTCCTGTCAGTTTAACATCCAGCGACTTCCACGGAAGTGAATGCATTTGTCTCTTTTACATAAGCACAAACCATTATCGGCACAAAAGCTGTATTAAACTACGAATGCTCACGCTCTTGCGGCATGGGTCTGATCCTTACAGGAAGTTTCCTGGAGTATTGTCCAGGTTGGAAAAGGTCCAGGCGTAACACCTCTTCCTAATCACTAGGACGACTCCATGGACTCACTGCTCTCAGTGAGATTCTCCTCGTATTGGGAACTCATATTCCAAGGGCTAAGTCCCCTYCTCCTATTCAATTTCTCTCTTCCTGTTCTGATTTTCATCTCACTGCTACTAGCTATGTCCCCAAGTATGCAGGGAACTGTCATGCTCCTTCAGCACTCATCAAAACTGTTTTGAGAGAAAGCATTGCCAAAACCACTTTCTCAGCGCTGCAGAACCATGTAAGGATCTTCCCCTTCCCTGAGGCAGGACCACACGTACCTGGAACAACCCTGATAGAAATCCAAACCTTCTGTGGAAAACAGACCGGGCTTGATGAGTTTTTTTTTTTTTTTTTTAAGTGAGGTCAAACAAGGTTAACTGACATCTAATAAGGTCAGAACATTTAGCCATTCTGCTGTAGACGAACACTTACATCTTCCAATTCAAATCAATCTTTTCTCAAGAAGAGAACAGAAATAGACTATCTTTACCCTAGGAACCTAATTCCCCAACAAATGCAAGGTTCTGGGCGTTTTGTTCTCTTTTAGAACGGAAAAGAAATCCATGTAATTGAAATAGATCTAGCTGTCATTTGGCCAAACACAACACAGTCCATTCAATTTCTGTAGCATCACCACAACACTTAGTACTCAAACTATCCTTCAGAGCATACCAATATGTCAAAAGATCTTGCATGACCCCTAAAAAAAAAAAGAAAAAAGGAAAAGCAGACGTTTCTTGTAACATCATCTACAAAAACAAAATGAAGCTTGCTAGTTTTAGGACATTTCAACCAAGCTGACAGGTAAAATTGGCTGGTTTCCAGCTGCTGAGCTGGAATGATGACCTGATCGAGTGTCTGACTGCCTGCGTGAGCTGCACAGTTGCTGGGGAGGGCTTGTTCGACTATGCATCCAAGCAGGCTAATGTTCCTCTTACCAGCCTGATTGGTCAATTTGGATGACATATTTTGGGCATCTCTGCTTACTCAGTGACTGCAACTTGTACACCGTCCACAAATCCCCATCTGCATCTACAGATGGTCCACTTTTTTTTCTTCCTTTCTTCATTGTGTGTAACCATCTTTGGGGTTGCAGAGAAGAGAAACAGAGATGTAGCTTTACTGTATCCTGCTACAGAAACCAGGWGGACATTAAAATCAGTTGAAGGGAAACCCAAATTCTGAATTTGCAATACTGTTTACTCTATGCTGGCAAAAAATATTTCTCCAGTTCAGGCTCACACATGAAGCATAACATAAAACTAGCATTTAAACACAGACATACATTTAGTGTGGGACACCAGGAAAAATATCCCATTGAGTTTTTAAACAYGTTACCTTCATTTTTACTTCAGTGTTTAATATGCTTGCTTCCACACTTTGTAAAATACTCTCATTTTCTCTGCATTGTGAGGACTGATAAGGTTTAACCAAATCTGAGTATACCTGACAATGCCTGAATAATCTGGTGGAATGAGCAGCAAAATCAAGTTCTAATTTTATCTGTGATGCAAAGTGTCTACCTCATATCACATTCCTCCATGCCTAACATACTATTTTGTTATTCTAGGATGCCTACACATAGTGAGACGCATACAATACAAAACGCCTGCTTCACCACACATCTGGTTTTATTTTGCTTCAGCTCTGCTGAAACTGAAACAAAACCGGGGGAAACAAGCTAAATAGAAAAGTTTATTTTAAATAAAGATTTGCTGTAAATATACATTTACCCATATACACACTTCCAAACTTCTCCTCCTGAAACTAGSATTTAAATAATCTCTATGTTAATATTTTATGCTGGGTAGTTACAGTTGTCAACCAAACTATTCTCAAGACTCAGGGCTTCTGCCTAAGCATTTTTTTTTTCATTATTATCATTACTAATTTTAAATAAAACAAATAAGGATTCAGAGCCTATCCATGGCTCCAGTTCTGCAAAGAACTAGATATGCATTTACATGTAAATAGAGACTAAGCAAAGCAAAGTCTTGGAAGCCCTGAACTTGGAGCAAAGCTCCTACATGAGCCTGAAATGCTTYGCCTTTGTAGTCACACATGTGAACAGAGATTCAGCATATTAGGGCCTCTGAACCTATTAGGATTCTTYTGCAATGCTTGGGACTGAAGTATCCAAATGCTTCAGTGCCAGGGAAGGAACACTAGGGAGGTCACAGGTGACTTTGACACACTAATTCTACTTGCTGTGTTTCAGCTAAGAGGCACCAAGCCCAGTAGAGAGAAAAAAAAAAAACGCTGCAGTCTAGACCCATCTAGCCATAGGAGTCTACAGCAGCCTTCGTAAGACCTGTTAGGCAGACTACCCATTCACCGTCTAGTTTATTAGGTGAGGCTGTGCCACATATTTTGTTCCCGTGGCAGTTCCCTTTAGACAAAGTATTTTCTAGGACCAGCCGTGCTTTGCCACATGCTTGTTCCTCTTCCACTCTAGAGGAGGCTGAATTTGCAGTGATCTCTGTGCCTACTTCTCAAGGTAGGATGMCACTTCTCTACTGTGCTATGAGTTTCATGCAACTATCACATATTAATTCCAAAATGTATTTCTTTTCCTTCACCATTTCTTAGCCCATACTCTCAGAAGAGTCCCATGCTTGTAGAGAGCCATCTTGAGCATCCTTAGTGAGATTCAATTTACAATGATCCAGCCCAGAAAATACATCTCCCATACCTTTTCAGCCAGACCCAGAACTATTATTCCATAATAAAAATGAAGATCATTTTGTTTTTAATCATACACTTCTACTTCGAGTTGTGCGCACTGTAATCCATGGAGTTTTGTAATCTTCCACTTGATTTATTTCAGACTTAATGAGCTGGTAATAATTTATATTTCTAGCAGACTGCTTGAAACATGAAGCAGAAACTCACACACATAAAGAACTTGACGAGGGAACCTTCCTTCCTCGAAGTTTTGTAGGCATAAAATAAACCAACACTAAGGCATGAAAGATTCAAGTGAGATCTGCCAGATACCGCAGAGTGAAAGCCATGGGTAAATGCTGATTTTACTCTAAGTTTTAACTGCTGTGCTAAGCTGGACTGTTGGAAAAAAAGTCACATTGCACCTCAATCTAGCATCAATTACAGCCAAGACTGCTAATGGCAGAGGGGAAATCCCCCCTTCATTAAACTCCTGTTGAAATCCACCAGGGAAGAGCTGCATGGAGAGTATCTGAAGTTAGGCTCCTATCTTTTACGTAGGTATCTAGGTAGGTAGTTTGTTTTTTAAAGGTTCTGAGTTACCAGAAGCTCTCAATGACATTTGAAAATTAAGCCACTTAATTAGCTTTGGATATACGGGGCAATCTTCTACAGCTTCAAGTGCACATTGAAGTACATGCTAACTCTTTCATGGCTAAAAGATAGAAACTGCTTTTTCCTCCACTCCAGAAAAGCAGCAAGATTTGATTGCAAGTCATAGCAACAAGAGTTTCATGTGTTAAATGCATGTTTATGTCTCGTATGTGCTTTTCTGCTCCCTCCTGGTATGTACTATTGACAGTATCATGTCATTATACTATTGAAATCTCATTTGGTTTGCCAAAGATGACAACGACAAAGTAGCTTTTTACATATAAAGTAGTTTTGCTTTAATGGGAAAATACATGAGGTTTTAAGCTTGTTTAATTTTAAAATCAAATTAAAAAAGCTTGCACCTTCTTGTACAGCTTATTTTTTAAATTCAATAATAGGTTAAAAATAAGTTTATCTTTTCATTTTTTGTCAGTCCCACCAAGCACCAGAAAACGGAGTGTATTTACAGCAGCAGTCTTAGGCAACTGTGTTCACTGCCAGCGCACAAACTAAATTTTGTGTTTCGGCATGGCTACCGCAGTGAGGATCTCACCTGCTCTGTTCTGTGTCATCTCTGTCTCAAGAGGAAATTCAGCAAATATATCTAGTCTGTCTTTTTAAGAGTGAAACTGATTTTAAGGATGATGCTTAAAAAATTACTTTAAATGTTACATTCTCAATCCTGCTCTGTACATTGTAAACAAAAGCTGATTAGCCAAAGACATTTTTCCTTATAATTACATTCACTCCTCAGTTAAAAAAAAAATCTAAAGCGGGAAAAAGAAATGTGGTGTATTTTCTACGCTCTACACGAAGCTCTATGAATAATGTGGTTGTGCTAATTGGTACCCATTAGGACACTGAATCAGAATCCCACTGCCCCAAACAGGCTGCCTTCTCCTGATAATTATAATGCTAGGAAGCAACCCCCCAACAATTTCGGGGCTAATCAGAGAGAATCCCGTATAGAGTGTAACATCGCATTATTCAAAAAGGTAATGAAATTCCAGGAAACATCAGATGCAGCAGGTACATGAAGATAATTTTGTTTTTATAACCAATTTCAGGCAGATAAATACTAGAATCCTTTCCAATTTTCCCCCCATGAAACTAAAGTGTCACTGAGATTTACAGCCCCCTCAAGTTCTCTTTTCAGAGGAACATTCATTTACATAAACAGATAATCCCAGATAAAAATTTCCATTAGACAAAGGTGAAATGGATCAATTTTCTCTGCCAAGACAAATCTTAAATCTTGAACAGATAGGGTCATTATTACACCAGGCCCATTTCAGAAATAATGTATTAAAAAAAAATCAGCCGATAGCAGCCATTTCCAGCTTTCCAATTATCTTTAAGAAAAGCTTATTCTGTGGACAATAAAGCACATTACTGCACAATATGATACAGTCCATAAAGATCACAATGTTTTATGAAAGGTTAAAGAAAGCTCAGCACATTTAGGGGAATGTCATAACCCACAAAGTCTTTCAAGACTTAACTGAATCCATGCACAGGCTGTGCAAATATTGTGCTATGGCTTGCAGTGCTCCGTTCTTGGTATCAAAACGGCACACGAGGAAGCATATGCCACCCTGGTTGCACCCTGAATTCAGGTACTCGTGCGTCATAAAACAGAAGATAAGGGAGGCATTTGTACAGCTCTTCCTCCTCCAGGGAAGGAGTTATTCACCCATCCCTACTTTATGTGCTGGGGAGGAAAAGACAGTGTCTCATGAATACTTACCAAAACATGAGGTCCCTTTGCCCTTGTCTTCACGATCAAATGGCTTTCTTTAACTCATGAGGGTGTTTGACCATACAAAGAGACCCAGGAGGAGGTCACTATCTGTCTCAGCTGGTGGGGTGTCCCATCCTTCTGCACTTCCACGCCCAAGTGGGCTCCAGCAATGACATAGCAGAAATGAAAGCACAGCCTTCCCTCCAGACACTGCCCGCTCACTGCTCGGCCGCGGGTTCCTTCGCTCTCACATCAACCACAGTAGCCCTCGACGTGATGCTACGCTAAAGTGGGCAGCTCTCCAGGCCCAAGCTCTAGGGGAAYTGAGAGAGGTAAGGTGGCATAGGCAGGAATACCCTCCTGCCACAGAAAGGCCACATTGCTCTGAAGCACTACACAACTTTGTCAGGCCCGTGGGAATGGAGTTTATGATGGGTGACAGCAGTAAGAGTTATGTGCTGGAAATCACTGTCTAATAGACATAGTCATCAAAGCAAAAACAAGCAGCAACATACCTGACTCATGTTTTCATCTAAAAGGAAGCAGATTTATTTGCCAGATAGCTGGCTGCTACTTACCGGCATCACGTGAGGAACGGGGAGGGCAGTGATACAGGACTCAGTAAAACCTGGCTAGTGGCAACAAACAGGGATCGTAAGAGAGAACCCGCAGGAAAGCTTTACACCAGTCAACACCAAAGTCCTACAAAGTGCTAAGCACTCTCAGGAATTAATGTGACGAGACTGCACAGCCTCGGTGAGAGGCTCTGCAGACCCAGTAAGAGCTTTAGAGAACATGACGCGTTACAGCTCTAGATGTATAGACATCAGCTCTGAAATACAAGAAACTGCAATTACCTGTAAAGAACTGGAAAATAACAGGCAAGTCTAGGCACACTATTGCGAACAATCTTCCACTGCACTGCAGTGTAAGGCAAAGTCATTTTCATTCCTCTGCCAAGGGCCACACAAGACCATCGGCAGAACTAAAGCCTACATGGTCCCTTCCTGAGCAGAGCGCTCATTCAGTTACTTTGTTGCTTATGCCTTCTACCYTATCTGTTCTTCTGTTCTTGCTGTGGCTGTTTTTTCAGGCTTAAAACACTGGAACAGAAACAACACATTGTTTGCCATTTGTCTTTATAGCAACTAGCACTCAGGATCCCCAATCTGTTTGACCTCTGGTCATCACTGAAATAGAAAATGCCAAATCTATGAAGCAATCATACTGATCTTGGAAAGAAAGTCTAGCAAGAATGCAAGAAGGATGAGGAATGGTGGACCTGAACAAGAAACTTTCAAACTTCTGTTCAAGGCTCTTTGCGTTTTATTTTTTTTAGGTGTTTTCTTTAGTGTCTTTGAGACACTGACCTGGAGGTCAGTTTCTTCACATGAGCCTGATCATATTGAGCAACTGCTATTTACTTAATAATAGAGATCGGCAACCGTGCTCCCTCTGGGGCCTCATCCCCTAAAGTTGCTATAGRGTGGCTGTGGATTTGAGTCCCTTGAAGAGAATTTAATGCTTCATGAGAAGTTCCCCCTTTCATATTTCATAAAAGGAAAGATGGGGTACTATGGGTCTTCATGATAGCTAACTTGCTGTTCTGTAGGTACACTGATACTCACAGAGCAAATAYTTGTGCATCTGAAAATAAGAACTCTTTTCAGTCTCCAGGTAGTCAACAAAAACTGAGACATACCCAATCTGAAAAGAAAATCTAATTTCTAATTGCTAGTAAAAAAAAAAATAATAAAAAAAAAAGTGACCAGTAATAAAAGGTTTCTTCCTGAAATCCTTTCCTGCTAGAAATGTAATTACTTTTTACCAACATTAAAAGAAAAACTTGACCTTATGCAACTATATTGCTAAATATAGTTACATACATACAGTTGATCAATTAGTTGACAACACTGACATTAGATGGAATTATGCACCCTGTAAAAGATTAATGCTCCTCTGCAATTGCATCTGGTCAGATTCTTCRGGCCAAGTTTGTGTTTCTCTTTCTGCTCTATACAAAAAGGAAAGAAAGTCTGTAGCCTTGTTTTAGAGCTTTAAGAAAGTTATAAGCTAGTAAAAGAATTGCTTCTTGCACAATTTTTGAATGAATATTGAAATGGTAACTGAATGTCTTTTGTTTGGAAAAAGGTGATTTTTAGTAAGTTAAATAAATGCTCTAGTTGCAAATTTAAATAATTTCTTTTTCTTGGAGGGAAAAAAAAATCCTTTGCTTTGTTCCCCCTCAACAAATAGCAAAAAGAGGAGGGTAGAGGAAGAAGTTGGGTTGCCCAAAGAGGGGCCACTAGTGATCTTTCTACTTTAGGTTTGGTCCCACATGCCTCTGCATAAAGCAAGCTAACTGTTGTAACCCAGAAAATACCCATAGCTTTTCCTTTGAACCAATACAGCTACAAAGATCAAGCTTGTTTCTACTCTGCCTCATCATGCAACATTTCAGTTGAAACTGGATTGGCTGAAGATACAAGAATCATATGGATAAAAAAATAATTTTGCTTTTCAAAATTATCAGGCTACATGACTAAAGTGGTCAGGCACAAATATCAGCACGTGATGAATAAACAGAAACATGTAGCTCATGAAAAGACAACAAATGCCTGTCTTCATATTCTATAGAGTTAATTTGGGTTGAGAAAACCTTCAAAGTAGAGCCATGCCTCCTTTCATTGTTATTTGAAACTTTTTTAAATGTGTGAAAATAGTTACTATTGCAGTAGCTGGAGTATAAGTCATAACATCTAATGATGTGGAGATTGTTGCCTTATAAAATTCACAGCTGGGTAGCTACACAGCTCAAGGCTAAAACCTATTTTAAAATCCAGTGTTTTAGGAGACAGAATGTTTATTAAAACATTTTGCCCATTAAAAATATATGACATATCATTGGTCATTCCATGTGATACAGTGCCAGACCTTTCTTAGGCAGTCCACTTGGGATGACTGCTGAAAACCTGGCAGGCCTGTTTGACAAGTCCACATCCTAATAACTTACTAGTCCACCAAAAAGAAAAAAAAAAGAAAAGAAAAGAAAAGGAAAGGGGAGAGAGAGAGAAAAAAAAAGCATTCCAACAGCCTGAAACTCACCAGTGCCCTTGCACAGCGTGCTCAGAAATTTGCATTCACACATAGCCACAGTTGGTCTCTTCCCACCGCCAGTCAGAAAATGACATTCAAAAAGGTGAAAATTGCTTGATCTCCTCATGTTAGAAGTTATAATGAAATAATAATGAGGCTGTGGCTGTCTTTGTTGTTGTTTTGTTTTCAGAATTGCAATGGAGAGAGAAACAYAGATACTCTTTCACTGATTCCACAGGTATGTGGCACCCGCTTCAGAGGGCTGATGCATGCTCAACATGGAAAACACAAAGAAGAATACTGTAAGACTAAAAAAACCCCAAATCACCCATGTGCATTGTTTAAGGACARACTTAAGTACTCCACAGCAAGCACCCTAGTCTTCATGGGAGAACTCTTTCTCTTAAAACACATTTGCACAATGAAGTCCATGGGATTACCAGGGGAAAAGGCTGCTCATTAATGCTAGTCCACCAGCCGGTCCCACCAACAGTGTCTGCAACTGTTAGTTCAGAAAATTATCTGAAAATCGCTCACAGAAAATAAAGACAACTTGGATACAGAGAAATTAATGTTCAGGAGAGGCCACTTGTTCTCCTAGGTCTTAACCTAACAAGGAATTGTCTCTTCCCAATTAAAGATACAGCTGCTTTGACTACTCAGCCTCCTCCTGTTGAAAGCTGCAGTAAATTGTCATTGAGGAGAACACAAATATAATGGAATCATTTCCATAAATGAACTCAAAACACATAAAAAGCTGGCCTAGGCAGCCCACAGAGCACAACACAACAAGCTGCTTTCCTCATCTGCTCTCTTAGTGCATCTTGCTCTTTTTCTGACAATGCAAGTTGGAAGAATGGAAACCAATCACCACCACAGGGAGTCTGACATCGACTATTAGTTTTTCAACAGAATGCAAGTTATCTGTTGCTCATTCTACAACTCCTCACTCCAGCTGGAAGCCACAGTTTTCTCCATGTGCTGAGAAACATCACAGCAATTCACAGCTGTGGGCAGTGTTGTAGTCAGGCTTTTTCCTGCTCTAGCAGCATGGCCAACAAGGTCTGCGAAGGAACCAAGAGGACTCACTCCTGAACTGCTAGCACAGCTTCTGGATGTGAGAAAGCAGCTCAGTAGTATGACAGTGAATGCGGACTGGACTGCAAGAGTACCGGGAGGATGGTGGGTCCTC
The DNA here is from genome assembly GCF_003343005.1 of Rhea americana. Classification (NCBI taxonomy): domain Eukaryota; kingdom Metazoa; phylum Chordata; class Aves; order Rheiformes; family Rheidae; genus Rhea; species Rhea americana. Next base: position 145,226 of record NW_028186417.1, on the reverse strand, counting down.
AGATCAGAGCAGGGGAACACACTATGTTGGTCTTTGCCGTGTCACATGTAGCCATGTTTCTAATAGCATTGGGCTGGTGTTGGTAGAGTTATCTGTTCTCCCTCCACAACACACAGTGGAGAGGCCAAGCACAGCAYGACAGAATAAAAGCAATGGCTGTTAAAACAGTTTCCCAATATCGCAGAGGTTTTTTCAGGCAAGTTCAGGGGAGAAGACACAGAACTATTTCGTGGGGAGCCAAGATAGCACAGCCCTTCCAGTGGGCCTTCGATTTTAAAAGATCCCAGCTGAGCCACGCTACGGACTCCTCCTCCAGCAAGAAGAACACAGCATTTTATACTTTACACAAAAATGTCACCATTGCTAACATCCATGAAAATAACTATGACTTCATTGCAGACTGCTTGTATGACAAAGCACGGGCACTTCCATATTCATACTGTACACATGTTCCCAAAATGTCAGCCTTTCCTAGTAATAGTAAAGTGATTGAAAATTAAGGTGTAGTTCTGGGCAGGGAAGTAACTCTATTAAAAATGGAGAGAAAGGGAGACAGACAGAGAGAGACCATGGTCATTGCCCATAGCTGCTCCCAGCTGTCTTCTAAGTTCTATATATTAACTAAGCTTATGTACAAATGCCATTTTTTTAACTACTGTCAGCACTGCAGAGTCTATACAGCAGCAATAGAGCAAGCTGTTCTGCCTCATGCCTCATCAACATTTCTCACACTCTATATCAAAGCACAAACATTAGCAAATTCAGCTGCCTTTCAAACTTCCAGCTCCAGTCAGGAAAAAGCATCTGTGGCTGTTAAACTCCTTGTGAGGCTGTTGAGTGTGTGTACACACATGTGCATGTGTGTGCACGCGCATGCGTGTACGCTCGTGACACTTCAGAAGCAAGCTAAGTAGTAGCTCTAATGATATGGCTGTCATCAAGCAAAAAGTTTTCTACCTACCAGTCACTCTGAAACAGAATAAAGATGGGGATGGCTTCGGGCAACAGTAACAGAATCTCAACTGCTTCATAAGCTACGAAGATGCAATAGCACACTGTGATTTGGTATGTAGGATATGAATAGGGAGTTAAATCTCCACCCCAATTTACCTAAGTACGGTATCAAAAGAAGAGACTGTTTTATCCTTATTTTGAGATTATAGAAAAAGAAGCAGAAGCACAACGGGACTCTCAGGGGTGGTCTAATTTAAGTGCTCTGCAGTCCCTTGTAGGATATGGTAATGACACTTGTATAACAGACAAGATATGATATGAAGCATAGCTTGTGATCCAAAGGATACAGCAAGGAAGATGCAGTTGGAAAGCAACAGAGAAAAATTCAAACAAATGCTTACAGGACTGGGAGAATATCTTGTATGGGTCTTGTTTAACAGCTGATAATTTTTTTAAAAAATCAGCAAGTTACTTTTAATATCTAGACATAATTGATGAAATAATTAAACACTTTGATTAAAAAAAAAAGAAAGAAAGAAAAAGAAAGAAAGAAAGGAAACTAGGCAGGAAACCAGGATACCAATCCCCTTCTGTCTCTACCATGCAGAGAACTCTTAGTGGAAGTAAATGCGGAAAAGGAACATTTTAAGGCTCCTGGCGTTGTGTGGATGTGGGACTGCGGCATTTATTTGCATAACTACTACAGCAAACACACTTAGAAATAAAATATTAAAAACAAGTTCAGGAATTTGATACTTATACTGTATTTCATTCTTCACTGACCACCCAGAATTTCCTAGTGCACTGTCTCCTTCACATATGTGTGCATTTAGAGGTCTCTACGCCTTAAAAAASCCAGGCAGACAAGGAGGAGGACAGAGATATTAACTGCATATCTCTTGGAAGATCAAACTCATGGGGTTCAACTTTTTGTAATCAGGATAACTGAGGAAAATATAAAATCTCGTAGTATAAATTAACTAGCAATAGGAAAAACTCAGTCTTGGCAGACAGGCAACAATATCCACTATGCAGCTAGCAGAATGAGACAATTGTTCCCCCCCTCTTTCCCAGACCATTCTGTCCCAAAGCATTTTTGGARGCAAGGCAAACCTTTAATTTGATATCTCAAATTTTCAAACTATACCACCGCTACTTAGCAGAGATTTTGGCATTTAGCAACACATGCAGGAAAAAACATGATTTGCATATGTTCAACTTGGCAGATGAAGAAAAAACAAGACAAAAGTAATGCACTGAATGATCAGCTTAACTTCTATGGCTCTGAAATGACAGATTTTTTTCTGTAGCACTATCCCTCCTTTGACCTGGAATGTCTAATACTGCTTAGCCTACCGTACTATCAACAATGCTTCATATAACTACAGTAAAAAAAAAAAAAATCAAATAGCTACAAATGCTATTGAAAGTCACAAATAGTAATATCCCATTTTTCACCAGCAGTTCACAAGCAAAAACTGCAAATGCCTTTCTTCAAGTAATGATAGGAACTGCTTGAACATTGGCCCAGGTACACACTTTGATTCAGATTCAAAATTTCCTCACAGGAAGAGCTGGAGAAGCTGCATTTTGGAATTAGGCAAAGGCTACTTTATAAGAACCACTCATAAAGTCCAAACCTTATCTAGATCAGAAGTCACCTCTCTAGGGATTTTCAGATCCACAGAGATGTTAGATTTAGGCTAAAACCCCTTAGGCAGAACCGCAAAAAGCATAGATGAGCGCCTTATGCTCAACGATCCTGCGCGATAAAGAAAACCCATTGTAGTTCTCATCTTTATTAATGGTTATTACCACTCAACAGCCGCACAGCTCTTGGATTCACTAATCTCTTAACTAAAAAACGTATCTTAAATCATTACACAGAAATAGTAGTCATGAAGAACAAAGTGGTTGTTTGTGTTAATGCATTAACACGACACAACTTCTAGCAAGAGACAACTGCAAAAAAAAAAAGTGTTCCTTTTTTTTCAGAGATTATTGCCCATATCTTATTACCATTGCCTAACAAAATCACACACTGATATATATATATATATATATATATATATTCCGTATGAGAGATAAAAAACAAAATGAACAAGTCCCTATGGACAGTCCAAAGCTTCTCCTCTGAGGTGGAAGGTAAAAATTGCCGAGTACAAAGTAAGTGGCATCAGATGGTCTCAAAGGCCAAATACCCAGGCCTTGTTTGGGATTATAGCAGCAGTTCATAGGTCAAGTTTAAGAGTACATGAAAGGTTTGGAAAGGATTCTAAAAAAGGTTGAACAGATTTAGGCAGACAAATCCTGAATGGAATCTAATGAGGAGTATCTCCTATCACATTTTACAAAGAATTGCTCCTGTTTACAAAGATATTCAAATATCAACATAAGTCCATAAGCAACAGCATGGATTTGTAATAAAAGCAATGGAATAGGCACCTAATCTCCACTGACACCAAAAAAATCATTCTGAGTATCTATATGGCTCAAAACATAAGGAAACATCTTTGAAAGTCCAGCCTCTCCTCTCCCTCATGCTCTATCCAGAAGCCACTATAGAAGTCACAGTTGTAAAAACCACAGCTGAAGGACTACTTTCTATAAAGGCTGTTTTGCCTCGTAACCAGGCCTTAGTAAAACGATTTCCCTCACTCCAGAAATTTGTTTTCAGGCTTTGGTCAAGCGAGGGGCAACTGCGAATGTCACAGGAACGATCTTGTTCTTATTTTAGAAAAGTCAGAAACCCCGAGGTTCCTGGAGTTTCACTCAAATGAATTCACTGCAACTAGAGAAACAAAACCTCTGTACTCAAAACAGTTTGTCTGGAAATGCTTTCTGTGGTGGCATGAATTCCAGCTAYGATAAAATTTTATAAGCAAGCTGGGGTTAGAGAGACCTTTATATATGAAAAGAACATGCTTCCAAAATTTAGGACTCCACAGAAAGTTCTTCTTGTCCCCCACTAATTTCACTGGGAGCAGGTTGCTGTGCTAGGAAATACCATCCCACATGACTAAGCAGCTTTCCAAACATCATCATCCTTCCCCTAAAAATTCACGTTTCTCAAAAGCAACAACAAAATTCCTTTCTCATCCCCTTACCACTATCACCTTCAGAACCTACCCATAAAAAAAGCCTTTTGTCAATTAATTCCAGCCCTTTAGGTTCAGGACTCTATTATACTGCACAATTGTTCATGTGTGTCTGCTTAACACGGATGGAAAAGATGCAGATAAATTGGAAAAAAAAATAGTAGGCTGGGTAGAAGAGATGCCTTCTTCCATTGTGAGCACAGTGCATTTTTTTGCTGACTGTAAGCTCTCACACAGCAGGAAAAAGCCCAAATGCCATCCTTGCTCTTGCTATTGGCAGCTGTTCGCTTATCACCAAAGAGAATTTATCGCACCACTGACAGATGCTGAGATTCAGAAGCCGGAGCTGAAAGCCAAAGGGATTGAATCAGAAAACAAAAACGTCAAAAAAAAACAGGCAGAAAAAAAAAAAAAAAAAAAAAAAAAAAAAAAAAAAAAAAAAAAAAGGAGCCCTACCAAAGCAAGTCACTTCATTGCACACATCGCACATGCATCTCTCCACGGGGAGAGGAAAAGCGCGCCTGACCCCCCCATGACAGATGTCAGGCGTTCTGTTTCGGGCACTCCTGGAAGCTGCTCAGGTTCTACAGTGAGGAGCTTGGTACAGGAAACCATAGAGAAATTCACCAGAAAACCCCAACAGATCCAGTGCAGGGACGAAAGATGCACCTTGAAGGAGGAAGGCCTTGAAATTGAGCATTCTTAGTATGAAGGTCACTCTAGTTATCAAACACAAGGTACTCACATTCCAAATGTTCTCTCATGAAGGGAATTTGGTGGCTGGGGATGCCCTCGGGATTCCTATTATTTATTTCCCACCCTTCTAAAGACTCTTAACTTCCACAAGGCTATGTACCTTATTTTCTTATGTATAACTCCACTACATATCAACATCAAGTCGTTGATTTCACAGATGCTTTGGCTCCTTCCAAGAAGGGATGTGACAGGATTTATTTGTTCTGCATAACAAGGGGTTTTAAGTAAYTCTATTTCTGATGTAACAGTCATCATGTATGCACTCCACACAAAAATGTGACCATGTGCAAGTCTTCTTTGCGTATATGTACAGCACCAAAACTGCTTTATGCATATGAATAAATAAATGGTATCTGTGCCTGTAAACCAGTGGCTATGTTTTATTCACAAGCTTTGCCTTAAAGCATACTTGTGAACACAATGCTCTGATACATACCTGCCTCTCTGCTATCCCAAAGAAAATASGAATGTACTTGTATACAGGCAACGAGAAACATAGGTATACACTGACATAGTTACAAAAAAAGTTTCAGTTGTAAGCATTAGGAAAAGGAAGACATGCAATACCTTCAACTAACATCCTCGAATGTATTTTCTCAAGTAAAGAGAGACTGATGACAGATTTCATTCCTGTGCACTGAATTGGCTCTTCTGAAAAACTTGGAGCAAGCCAAGTTCTCCCACAGCAGCAGATTCCAGCAGTGGGAAAAGCAGTCCCAGGGCACCTCCCCTTTCTTTGCTCACAGAGAGCTTACGAAGAGCCCAATCTCCCATTAACAAAAAACCAGGAGGTGTTTTGCCAAACATTTAGGAAGAATAGGATCTAATACTGAATCAAATACACTTTAGGAATATCAGCACTCATCTGAGTTATAGTGACAGGGGTCAGCAAGAAATGGCACTGCTGAGATAAGAACTCAAGTCACAGTACCAGTTCTTTGTTAATTAGAAAGTCAATGAAGAGGCATCTGATTGAGCTGGCAAGTATAACAAATTCGTTCCTGCCAGGATGAAGAACGTTCAGGCTGATTGTACAGTGCCAGAGTGACATCTGGAGGAAGAGCAAAGAATGTGCTTGCAGGGTGGATGCTCACACAGTGGACTGACATCTTTGAATTTTCCAAATTCACATACAACAAACACACTGACCCAGATTCTCGTATTATTTACCTGCTCTAATAAGCCTCCTCTTTTGCAGCCGCCACAGTCCACAAGGCAGTTCTGTGAAATCTTGGTCCCATAGCTTAGCGCCGCTAGAAATGTGGAAARCAGGAAAACCAAAAGATGAATCAGTGCTTCAAAAATGGGCATTAAGAATGTTTTGCCCCTAGTCATTCTTTGGGTTTCAAAACTGAACAACTTTTTTTTTTCCCTCAAATTTTGATTTTCCTTGAGTATTTAAGGAAATGTTTTGTTTGGATATTTTTCTATTAAGCCTTTTTCTCCCTGAAGAGATGAAGCAAGATATAAAAAGACAACATGGTATCATAAAAAGTTACTGTATAACAGAATTGATAGTGGTGAATTACTTCAAATAAATTTGCTGATCTCTACYTATGTTTCCTTAAATTGCACGCTACAGAATTACTACTATTGGATATTTCATGAGCCTAAGAAGGACGTTACACAGGTAAGAAAAAAACAAACAAACTAGAAATGCTCTGTTTACACTGAAAACTAGCAGATATTAACTCAGTAGGAGCAGTTAGGGCCATCAAGAAAGAGTATGTTAGTTCAGTTCACTTAGGATCTCCTCAGATTCCCCTTTGGAAAAAAAAAAAAGACTTCTCTACATTTGTCTGCACAGGTGATTTTGGTGTCAACAGAGAAGCATGAAACCTCTCACACACATTTGTTTTTATGCCCACTCAAGCTTATCTACTAGTAAAATTGGGAATACGGTACAGGAATTAAGCAAACTACTAAATTACTGAAGGAGGTCAATTTAGTTCAAAACTATCTTGCCCAGATAAATAATTTCAACCACTTACCCATATAACGCAATTGTTCAATAGGCGCAGAACAAACACTGTAAGTAATTAATTTAAAGCTGCCCTAATTGTTTCTCAAATTTCCCTAGTAACTAAACCTGTAACACTTCTTCCATCAAAGCTTCAAAGCTTTGACTTAACAGCCAATTACAACTTCTTTTAAAATGTGGTGTCTACGCTGATTGCTTCTGACTGAACCCTTTCAAACACTTGGAATTTAATTCAAATTGCACAGGGTTCAGAAACAAAGTGTTTTTTCCAAGTACGACTTTCTCAGTGAATTAATGATTCAATGGACAATTCAGACTAATTCAGGTTTCAGCTTGGCAAGAACTTTCTTAGAAGTACTTGGCTTAGCAAAAGTGACTCAGCACTCGCGTGAATAATAAATCCCCCCGTTTACCAGTGGGAGCTGGCAAGAATGCTGCTTTCCCAGCTCAGTTTCAGAACTGTAGCAAGTGGCTTCCCAGGATTGTCGTGATTCGTTCACCCGAAGTAACACGGCAGCTATATTCTTACTCCTTTAAATGTGCRTGTAAATACATATTATCCCGCTGTTTCTTGACATGACAATTGCAAAGAGAAGAGCTAAWAGGATGTTTGTTGGCAACAAGACTAACGTCACCACGCACTCTTGTTAGCTAGGTCCCAGTAACAACCTGTTTTGGAGGTTCTAGCTTTCAAGTGCAATGTGTTGGCAAAACATTTTCCTATTTTGTGCATCGCTAATATGGGTCAACCAGATATTGAGTTATTCATCCATCCAGAAACAGAAACACCTATCAACCTATGAATTACTTCCCTTTCCAGCAATCTACAAAATAACTCTTTCATGGCTTCCTACCATTCAGTTTCCAGGCAACTCTAGTATCTGAATTCCAAACTTCTCTGTGACCCTGCTATACCTGAGACTCACGGAGCCAGCAGCTGAACATCAGCTGGCTTAGTTCTTCACACCATTGTAGAGCTGCAAGGTGTTTTATTACACAGTAACCTCCTCAGGTAGCTAACACATCTATACCATCTACAAAAGGAGTATCCTGCGCACTATCCTACGCATAACTGGCAGCACTACCCAACTTGGGTCTCTTCCCTCCAGTCAGTACTGTATCTAAGGATCTTGTTTCCAAATGTGTTTCTCTGCACATCTTTTCCCTAAAAATCTGTGGAAACTGACTCAGTAACTCCTGCTTCAGAAAGAAGCCAGAAGCCTAGACAAGGTAGAAAGAAAAACCTGGAAAATTGTGCCTAAGATTATAAACAAAACATAAGAAAAAGACATCTCTGCTCTCAGTCAAATCAATATGTCTTTCTAATTGAAAACATGCTCATGGAGCAAAAAGAAAAAACCTGATATGAATTAGCAAAGTAAAAATCCTAATTAKGGGGATGTCTATGGACTGCTGATCTCTATAGAATGAAACACTGGACAACTTATCTCAACCACCAACAAAAAAAGCAACATTTCTGCCTGGTGAGTCAGGGAGTTGTTAATAACAAGYTAGAGAGAAGAGAAAAAACAGAAAGAGGGAAACCATATGGAAAAGGAAGAGAAAAACTATGTAAAAGAAAAATGAGCTATTTAGACATATGCTTAAGAACTATTATGGAAAGGTGAAAACATAAGGAAGTTACTTAAAGCTATTCTGCTGAATTACTTCTGTGAACATGCTGCTTCTGGGTACCTCTCCTAAGTCCTGAGATATGTACAAGAGAAAAATGTACCCAGAGCACAAAACAGCTACAGAGCAGAAATAATTGTCAGCTACACAATTCTAGCTATTTCTCCAGAAATAGCAAGAAAGCAGTTGCAGATCATTCACACAGAGAAATCTCAGTGAATGACTGATCAAGAGAAATATTTAAGAGCTGTTGTTGGCCAGAAGAGATTAAATAACATAACCAAATGATAAAACATGGAAATTTAGAGGTTATGGAGTGCAGCTAGTTACATTGCAACTTCTAAGGCTGTAACACCTGATCTTTACTGTCATTCTTAGATTCCCATCATCCTGCATCTCCCCCCCCCCATAAGAATTTCTCCACCATGGGAAAACCCCGCACGCTTGTCACACTATTTTGGTGAAGTATTTGCACGTTTTGTTTGAAGGTGATAAAGACTTTGGAAGAACACTGCATGGTAACTCACTGGAGGGGAAGGGCCTGTGAATTAGCAGAGACTGCTGTTCAGAACACTGGCTTTCAACTTTGAAAATGAAGTCCAGTGTAGAGACTGGGATTCAGCTGAAATCAGTTGAATGACCCCCCCCCCCATTTTTTACAGCAAGTGACAACTGACCACAACTTCTTTTTATTTAAGCAAAGTAGATCCTTTATAAGAGTCCTCTTCAGCAAAAATATTTTTTTGTGCTTCAGGATACACAGGAAAAAAGAAAATACTCATAATCAGTATCCCAACTAACCAGAGCATCCTCTTACAAGGTACAAGTACGATTCCCACAAGGAATGAGAATTCTTAGCACTTTTGACTTCATGTTTCTGTTTTTTGGCCTGTATTATAGGAAGGCTTGCAATGTTCATATCTATAAAATCATAGAATCAGTAAGGTTGGAAGGGACCTCTGGAGATCATCTAGTCCACCCCCCCCCCCACTCAGCAGGGTCACCTAGCACATCTAAACAACTTGGCTTTTACAAATTTGAAAGCAAAACACTATTCCCCATTCGTTTCTCAGAGAAATGTAGGGTTTTTTAAAAAAAGAAATAATATTTTCTAACTTGAGAGGAATTTATCACTTCATTATATATCCTGTYGCAGAAATTATGTTCAGAAAACGAGTTACACCTACACTTCCTACTGAGGAGCACTGCTGCCTTTTGCAGTCCTCCAGCCCAGTTGGGAGCACGGTCAGACAACACACGCAAGCCTGGAACCAGTGCTGCACCCCAGAACGAAGACTCCACTTTCAGAAACGGGCTTCGACACAGCCCGTTTCCTCTGAAAAGGAATCTKCCATAAAATAACCCGCGTGCGCCACCAGTATCCAAACGGGAAAGGCTTAAAGCGGAGATCAGTGAGCATCGGGAACGTCAGGAAGACTCTGCCAGGGGCACTGGGCACCTGGAGACCCAGGGAGGGAGAATTACCTCAGGGAGCGGCGCCGCACGCTACCCGCCGCGCCCCGGAACGC
>NW_028186417.1:56445-134598 GCF_003343005.1 Rhea americana | reverse complement strand
GCGCCTCTCCCCTCCCGCAGCCTCTTCATCCTGTCCAACGAGACCGTCAATATCTGGAGCCACCTGCTCGGCTTCGTCCTCTTCTTCACGCTCGGCATCTACGACCTGACGGCGGTGCTGCCGGCGGCCGGCGCCGCCCGCGAGGACTTCGTCATCTGCTCTGTCTGCCTCTTCTGCTTCCAGGTGAGCCCCCACGCCCCCCGGCCCGGGGCCGGGCCAGGCCGGCTGTCTTGGGGCAGGAAGGGGTTAAAGGCCCCCCCCCCCACTCTGCTCCCCACTGTATTGGGCCCAGAGGAGTGGCAGGGGGGCACTTGACTGCACCTAAGGTGGAGCAGGGAGGACTGGAGTCAGGCCCGGGTGACTGTACTTTACAGGAGAGGTTTTCCATGGCTTATTGCAGAGTGGGGTGGTCCGACTTCACTGCTGTCGTACACGGCCCAGACAGCATCCATTACAGCTGAAGAGGTGTAGCGGTGGGAAGATGAATAGCAGCTACAGTCTGATGCAATTCTTCAGTTGTACTACAAGTCTTACTCTAACCCTCATGTTCCCAAATTTGGGGAGGGAGAGAGGGGGTAGTGGTGGTGTGACAGCATGGTGCGCACCTTGCTTTCATTTTCCCAAAGTGACTCTGGCCCTCAGTTACTAAAAGGACAGATTCTGTAGAGATAACTTAGAGAACTTGAAGCAACTTACTGCTGAAAGCAGTTGTCCTTCTGATTTTTAGTAGATGCATCTTGCACAGAGACATTTGTCACAGAATCGCATAGTTCCTTAAAACTGCATGCTTTATGAGACATTATTGCTCCTACCATGTATGGCACAACAATCTCATTCCTGCTCTACCAAACTTAAGTCTGAAACAAACCCTGAGCAAATAAACTGTTGATAAAATAAATATAGGAAAGGAAAAGGCAGGATAGTGGTAATTCATTTCATGTAGTAAAAATAGAGGAACAGATCAATTTTTCCCCCTGTATTTGTTAGATACTGCCTTGATATCTAAGGCTTTAATTCCTTTCGTTCAGTTCCCTAAAAAAATAAAAGAGAAAAAAGGAAACAAACACACTTACTCTGCAGAGCATATTTTAAAGTAAGTCAGATGACTTTCTATAAGACAGCCTTGGAAACATAGTCTTACTTCAGCAAGAGACATAGGCAAGTTAAACAAGATGACTGCTGTACATTTCATTCTGTTGGCAATGGCAAGGATTTGTCTTAAGTACAGAAAGAAAACATCTTCTACCTGCCATGAGCATGAGCACGCGCATCTCAAAATAAATCTGTTCTCTTTTCAGCAGCAAAAACTTAAAATGTATCATCACTTTACTGCTGAAGCACTTATAAAATACACAATCCCTAAAACAAGATTGCAAGGCCAGCAGCAAGAGTTTTGATAGAGTGACTCAAAAGGAGCACTATCCACATTCCCTCAAGAACACAAGCCTTGATATAACTAGAAGCTGGTAGACTTCCTTAATGGCTAGGGAAGTACTTTTGTCTTGCTTTCTCTACTCCTGTTGCTAAAGATGCAGGGTAACACATAACGAATGTCTCAGGGGGGGAAAATTCTGATGCCAGCTCAGTGGCAAAGTAAGTCGCCCATGTACTGGAAGAGCTTAGGAGGCTCATTTCTTYTGTGCTCCCTCTGTGGAATAACACTGGTTCTGGGCATTCAGGCTGGATTTAGGCATCGCTTTCTACCTGTGGCAGTTTGGCCATGTTGCATTCATTACCCCGCTGTACTTGCACAGACATAGCTTTTACATACCCCTGCTCCATAGTTTCTGGCTCCTTTCTTGGCCTTGCATCCTTGACCTCAAATAGCCTAGTTTTCTTAGCTGTGCAGCTTATGGTTATCAAGTCATGCAGAGTTCTCTGTTTCTCCTTCAGTCTGCCAGAGAAGCTTACGTTAGTCTCAGTTGATTACTGACAGGAATCATAATTGTGCGACACCAAGTAACACTGCATAACAAGTAATAAGTTAGTTTTGTGCCAAAAGCTTTAGAATCTGAGCTTGCTATAATCCCTTTCAGTTTTCAAAAAATTAATGCTTCTTTGTTTGAATATTTGTGTAGGTCTGTATGCTTTGCTCAGTAGGATATCATCTTTTTTGTTGTCATCGCTCCGAGAAAACCAGCCGACGATGGATGGCATTAGATTATGCAGGAATTTCCATTGGTATCCTGGGCTGCTATGTATCGGGCGTATTTTATGCATTTTACTGTAATAATGTAAGTTTAAAGCACTCATTCCTATGACATTTAGGACCTGTGATCTCATTGTCATAGTTCACATGCCTTAAGAAACGAGTTCATTGCATAGTGTGCAAGTGGTGTATATATAGCCAGGAGAAAGGCAGTGGGAACAAATAATTTTATTCAGATGTTAGCACAACWGTACTTGCTCAAGTGATAGGCAAATTTAGGTTTTGATTTTTTAAGCTGTCAATCACACAAGTTTCAGGGAAATCTGTAAACTTATGTGAAGGCAGTGTAAACTTTGTGGGCTTTACTTCTTGTCAAATGCGTGAGGTTGTCATTGGGACACAGCCCATAGTGAAATACTTTAAACATCCTACAGAAAAATTATTTCCTACACAGTAGCTTACATATGGGTTTGGAACAAGCTTATTTTCTGTTCACCTAATAGAGGACTATTAAAAATAGTTCCCTTCAGTCTTACGTAATATCCATGTTTGTAACATGGCAGCTTCATGATAGGCAGTGTAGCCTATCTGAAGTAGCAATCTGGTAATTGAATTACACAGCTTAAGTAGAGGTGTATTTAAAATGCATTTTAATTAAGGCTATGCTTGAAATAAATATTTTTCTAGCAAAGAATACCTGAGCAACAGGGTGCATTTCCTGTGTCAATTGATTAATAGGAGCCCATTCATTCAAGCCCCCTCATTTGTGCTCACAAAAGTGACAAGAAAACTGATACRTTGTTGCATTTAGTAACCTGATCTTTCTACCAAGAGGTTACCTTGACACCATAAGAGAAAACCTATCAATATGCTTTCCTTTCTTTTTTTCTCAGTACTGGCGTCAGGTGTATTTAATCACTGTGCTGGCAATGATCTTGGCAGTATTTTTTGCTCAGATTCATCCCAGTTACCTCACACAACAGTGGCACAGGCTGCGCTCCATCATCTTTTGCTCAGTGTCTGGATATGGAATTATTCCTACAATCCACTGGGTTTGGCTCAATGGAGGAATCAGTGCATCTATTGTACAGGTAAAAAAAATAAAATAGAAGTTAGCAAATAAAATTCCCTTTTGTTTTTCACTTTGATCTTCCCTGAGCTCTCTTATTTTCCTATTCACTGTTTTGGAAGCAGGGGGGAATAATGGTAATTAAGAATTTCTTAAAGCAGAGGATTTCTTTGGATGTCATTATCTAAATGCAAACACTTAGATTTATTGAGAATCAGTAAACAGGTTGAACAGATAAAATCAGTTTGATTTACGAAGGAAAAAAATAGAAAAAACAAGGACAAATGTGTCTATATTTGTGTATATACACACACATGTGTGTGTAAGTGACTGTGAGGCAGAGCAGCCTGCCTAGGCTGACTGCACCCTAGCTCCCCTCAGCTGAGGAGCAGGAAGCAGTTTGTCAGGCTGCACAGCTGCCCCAGGCCATCCACCTCCACACCTTGGGAGAAAWAGGGGAGCAAGATGACTGTGATGAAATGATAATTTGCTCACCTTTCTGTTCCCACGGCTTGCAACAAAGTCAGTATTTGCAGASGCAGCGCTCTGCCTTTTATACAACCCTCGCTTAACATCACTGTGAAGTTACCAGGCTATTTTCCTGTTCTTGTTACACCACTTAAAAGTACAGCTAAAGGTTACTCAGCTCTGAAAAAACAGGAAGCACAGCAGAGCTAATGAGGGTGAAGTTTTGCCTCAAGATGAGAAACCCAGGGATCATTATAACTACCCAGGGGTTACCTATGCCAAAAAACACCTTTACTTTCCCAAGTAAGCACTAACTGTGTAAGGTTAGACTGGCACTTCATGAGAACTGTAATGTAGGGTGATGCATTAGCTTGATCTAGAGCTTGTGCTCGAGGAGACCATTTGATTACCTGCAGTCATTAGACAAGGCACTTAACACTGGGCTTATAAAAAACAGATGAGCAGCTTTTTTCCAGTTCAGTTTGTCCTAGTGTAGCAGAACAGTAGATGCAATACTCACTGTGTTCCTGCAAAAACTACTCTGTTTTTGGCAGCATAACTCCTTGTTAAGGAAAATKCACAAAAGTTAACTATACCAATGGCTTGCTTTCCCATCACCAGTTTGATGCTTTAAAATCTAATACATAATATAAAATGCAGACGTGGCTTCTAGGTTGCCAGCTGGGAGAACCTCATTGTGTGAGCTGTTTTAGCAGTTTCCTCCTCTTCCACCCCTCCAGTCATCATTGTGATCCGAACTACTAAATGAGCTTTTGAGAAGTTGTTTTCTGTACTTAGCGTGGCCTTCTTGCATAATATCAACAATCAGATTCTGTTCCACAGATAATATAAGTAGTGAAGTAAAATTCAGTTTTGTCTGCCTTTTTTTTTTTTTTAGGCAATGATTTTTTTCATTCATTCTTTACCTTTTTGCAGGAGTTTGCTCCACGTGTGGTTGTGATGTACTTCATTGCTGCAGTAGCTTTTCTCTTCTATATATCCAAAGTTCCAGAGCGATACTTCCCAGGTATGAAATTCTCTTCAGGCTGTTCTTTCCTGCAGTTAAGCTTCCTACAGCGTGTCAGTCTTTGCAGAGAGTCCTGAACTTAGTAGATCTCAATCTATGAGATCATAGATTACGTTTTACATTAAATGTTCTCATATAGAGTAAAACATTGAGTGTAGTTTAATCAGAAGTAGTTAGATGATTTCTGATAATGTTTTTGATAAAACATAGGCTCAGTGTGGAGTTGAGCTTCAGAGTAATACCTAATTGTATTGCATGAGTTATTGCTGAATTTAACAACTCTTTCCCCTCTTTCTTTCCAACAGGACAGTTGAACTACCTCGGATCTAGTCACCAAGTATGGCATATCCTTGCAGTAGTGATGTTGTATTGGTGGCATCAATCTACAGTTTATATCATGCAATACAGACACAGCAAGCCCTGTCCTGAGTATAGTGTGGACTTGTGAGTGAAGGTATAACTGTTTTTGTACTCATGGGAAGGTGAAGTTCTAACATGTATAGGATTAAGTAACTTGCTTTTACTGCATCACATGTTGTGATTAATCTCCCTAATCCTTTTAGAGCCTCCAGAGAAAATGGTGACTGGTATAATGCATAAATATGGCATAAATAAAGAAGTAGTCAGCTCAATACCAAGCCCTCCACTAAGCTATACTGCTGGGTTGCATGAGGCTCCAAGAACCTCTTACACCCATGGACAAAGTTCCAGAACAGGCTGGACAGATGTATGCCAAGGCCCTTTCAGCTCTGTTTCACCCTTTTATGTCTGCAGCGATGTCCAGTTCCTTTTGCCTACAAAGCCTTTAAGGTTTGGGGRTTTTTTTGGACAGTCTTTAGCTTTCTAGGCATACGTGAGCTTTTTTGGAAATCAAAGAATAGATTATTTATTTCCTGTGGATATAAAGTGACAAAACTTGTCTTTCCACTGTCTTTCAGAGAGATCGTACTGCCATGAAATTTCTGATTATGAGGGTTTGGACATTACCTAGATGCCACGATATCAAGTTATGCACTGAAGCGGTTCTTCTCCAACTTCGACTGTTTCCCCACTTGCTGGGATGTACATGATCAGGAGTTTTGAAGAGAACAACAATGCCCAGGTCCCAGATTAATTTCCTTCTCGATCATTTTCTGTTCTGCAGTGAAGTACAAAACAGGTCTTCCCAGAGCGGGTGATGGACAGGTGGGCCATATGAGAAAGTATGTGGATCGCTGGATTCCGTTCTTGATGGTAAACGCGAACAACAGAAGTAAGTACTCTCGGTGAGCCAACAGGCCCTTATATCGGTTCAGTGATTTGCAGGTTCTTGTTCAAGTGCAAAACGAAGGACCAGCGTGCTGCATCTTTCGGAGTCATTGTCCGAGCGATTTGCTTATGCTTACACATCAGTACAGTCGTGTATAAAATAGAATCCAGTGGAGTCTCGTACTTTTCTAGAAAAGCTTTCTTTCCTTGTGTTTGGAAAATGACAGCAGATATCCACTATAGTTTTCTTCATTGCCAGACTTCAAAATAGCTCCCCACTACAGGCTATGCCATTACTTCAGCATTTTTTTCAAACTCTAGATCCCTTACATGCTTGTAAAAATACTGTTCTGMCATATTCTGAGGGCAGCAGTGTTCAAGTTCTGTGCACTCTTGCAACCAGCAGACAGCTGCAAAGAGTTTCTTTTAAACAAGTTGTGTTTTTACAGGTATAAATAATATACCCTATTTGAGTAGTGGTCCTGCTGTGGATTTAAATCACTGAACTTGGCCTTTTAAAATATGATATATTATGCTACGCTTTCAGTACTTTCTTACTGAAAAAAAAAAGACTTACTGCCATAATTTTTCTCACAGTAAAAATAATTGCCTTGGGTTTTAAAAAGTGTAGTTAAACCATGCCTTCTAATATGAGCGCTATGGAGACTTGAAACATACAGATTTTTAGGGAGCTGTAACTCAGCATGATTCAGCTCCGTGCCAGTTTTCCGAATTGGATTGGGATTCTTCAGATTTTTGGGTTAGAAACAGCATTTTGAAGTGGCTTCTGTGCAACAGCTGCTTTTGTTTACAGTTCAGTTAAGCAGCGGTAGCAAATGCTGCTGCGTGGCACGATCCAACCTCAGTCAGTATTAGTCCGTTTTCCTCTGCATGCATCAAGATGCTGTTAATACTTAATCCCAAACTCATAGTCTGGGAGGAGGTCAATTGAAAGACATGACTGCAACAGCACCAAGTGTCACAACGCAGGCAATCCTGTAACTGCGGAACAGAATGTTTCCGCCTGTAGCCGTAGCAGAAATGGTTGTCATAAGATGGTACTGCTGACGTCACTAGAAGTCCGTATGGTTTGTGCAGTGTGGCCTTTGAAAATGTACAGATATCTTCGTTCTTACTGTGTGATAATCTGACAACAGTCAGCCTAAAACATACTGACAGTAGCCTTTTGTGGTTTTAAACAAGTTGTCTCACCACGCAAGTCCGAGAGACCACCTTAGGCAACAATACTACAAGCTGCATAACACACAAAAAAAACCATACCAGCCTTGCGTATCATCCTCTGCCGTTGCCTTTGTCCTCGCAGAGAGGATGCCTTCCCYGAGTGGGTTTTACCTTACCAGTCGCAACAGCAAAGCACGTTTCTCCCTTCAGGCCCAGCGAGCCCTGCTAGCGCAGCAGGACCATCACGGCGTCGTCTGGAGGGAAGGGACCTGGGTGGGCCGCTAGTCCAGCCTCCTGCTCGGCTGGGCCAGCACCCGGTTCCGACCAGGTTGCTCAGGGCTCTTCTCCATCAGACCCTGGAAAACTTCCAGGACAGATGATGGCCCAGCCTCTTCGGGGCCCGACTCCAATGTCTGGCTGGCCTCGTGCTAGAGCCCCCTTCTTTCATATAGTCAGGATGGCCCCTGCTTCAGCTCGCACCTTTGCACGGTCTCCCATCCTCTGGCTGTGCCTCTCCGTGTGAAAAAGGCTGCTGGTAGGTCCCCCGAAGCCGCCACCTCCTCTCTTGGCTAAGTAGGCCCAGCTGCCTCATCCTTTTCTTTTGGGGGTGTGCGCTGTAGCCCCCTGGCCCTCTTGGAGGCCCTGTGACCCAGGAGATGCTCTCAAGGGCACAGCGATACGAACCTCAGTGTAAAACGTTGGAACGTTCATCCGAGATGGAAAACGCAGGGCACTAACTCCTGTGCTGGTATGCAGGCATTTGTTATGAGAGGATAATGTTAACTGTAGATGAAGTTCAGGAACACAGTGTTTTTTCCAACTCCCAAAACACTTAATGGCAACAACTGACTTTCCACGTAGAATTTAACTCCCAGACCTTTGAGCTTTTTCATGTAGTACTGATTTTTTTTTTTTAAACTTCACAGCCAAGCAAGTTTCAAGTGCTCTAATGACTACTACTGAAGCCTAACAAGGAACCTGCAAATAAAAAAAGCCCATTTCCAGTGTTACATAAACAATATTTGAAAAATGTGCGATTGTGTCTTGAGAGCATACTGATTTTATAGTTTGCTAGATTTTTTTTTTATGTAAACTACTGTAGCAGTTTTCACTGGATAAGGAAACTGATTGCCAAGTTGTACATTTTTATTATTCTGATAAAATTTATCAAGCTGCATGACACTGATTTATGTAAATATTGAGCCTGTAAATAAATTTTGGTTCATTGGATGTGTACTTGGGGCAACATCATTGTTGTTTTTAATACCATGCTCAAAAGTTCCACATTAGTGAAGTGAAATGCTCAACCACAGAACCACTGGCAGCTCCCCAGAGTTGGAAATAAGGAGACTGTTTCTTGAATTACCAAGAACACAGTCTAGATAGGCACAACATTTGATTGATATTTATTGCACAACATGGTTTTTGAAGGATCATCTCCAGGATTTGCTAGACACGTGCACCTGCCAATTAACTTGATTTTGTTACCACCTTTTGATCTAGACTGTTTCCAAGAACAAATGATGTCTTCTTTGTACCCTAAGAGCTTGGGCCATTTCAGTTGTTACCGCTTCAACAAAAAAGAAAGGTCCATCTGCTCTGCATGAACAGAAAACATGGTACTCTTCCCATCCCAGCTTGGTAAAGGTGCTTTTGCCCTAGCAGAAGTAATCCAACTACATCCTAAAAACAATGGTAAGTCAAAAATACGTGCCAACATCTGAACAGCAAACCTCCTCAAAAAACCCACTGCTAGAACATTTTTTAATCGCTCCTGTAACTGCAGAGGCTGAAAAACCAACAAACCTGCTATCATAGCTGGAACTAGCAGAAATACAACTATCTAGCCCATGTCCTGCCACTCTAAATACACACGACCCGCAGCTGCGCCCAGTGGCAGCAGCCAGCAGGAGTCCGTTTGCACCCTTTTGCTTTGCGGGGGTGCACGTTCTCGCACTTCAGAGCGCGCGGCCAGCGCTCACAAAGGACTTTTCACACCAATAATGCTCAGGATTCCTGCAAGTCCACCTCCTCCCAAACTCGCCCAAGCTTCTAAAGCAAGGGGACCATGTGCACAGAAAGCCTTAGCTGTCAACATGAAACTCATGGTTAAAAGGGAGAACGTAACAGCCATCTTAGTTCACTTTTGCTCAAGCTATATCGAGCACAGCCTCCAATTAAACTGTATTTCTTTGTTGATTTGTTAGTAACAAAATTAGACTGAAATGGGCAACAGGCAGAACAGCCAGAATGCTAGCTACTGTTTAATAACTGGATCCCACTGCCACAATTCATCTTTGTTACAGTTTTTGTTATAGTTTTTGACCTTAGGTTTACTTAAGAGTCAAATCAGTACAAGCAATCTCAGAGAAACATAACAAAAATCCCCCCTCCCCCCCCAAAAAAATCCACAAAGGAACCCCAAAACAATTTACATCCAGAAGGTTCAGGGCAGAACTCAGTCCACAGAGTTAGAATTAGAATCTCTACTTAAAATTTAGGCTATAGAGAAAAAGAACAAAGCTTCTGTTACCTTAAAAAAAAAGAAAAAGAAAAAGAAAAAAGAAGAGAAAAAAACCCCAACAACCCACCTTCAAAACTTTTCTCCTGAAAGGCTTTGAAGAGTAACAGTGAGTACAAGGAATTAATAATACACGATCAACAGCATTTTAACCACTTAAAAACGATGATTGGATAACAAATATAAGCATCTGAAAACAAAAAAAGCAGGGACAGGAATCTGCAGCCACAGAAAGTATCAAGCAGAAAAACCATTGCTTATAGTGAAGAAACTGAAGGCTAAGTGCGAAGACTAAATAATGCAATGTTTAAGAAGATCTGCGAAGTCACTGTATCAAGTTTGTTTATTTAACAACTGCACATATTTTATGACTTACATCAATTTCACATAAAAGTTAAAGTTCTCTGTTTAGTGGTACACAAAAAAAGCTTTAGAAACTTGAAGTCTAACAAGACGTGAAAGTACAGTTCAGGAAAGTGCACTTAAAAGCTGTTTGCCAGCAATTTTTAAATAGTTTAGTATTAAGTGATGCCGTAGTCACAAACTTAGCTATACACCCAACTTCCTCGATCTTCCTTTCGAAAGCACAGCAAAAATGTAACCAAGCAGCCAACCTTTGCACTTTTCCCTCTTGCTCCTTTCGCAGCTTTCTTTCATATTCACTCTTTCAGTCACGTGAAAATGATTGTGGCTGCAATGTTACTGAAAACACAGTAACTCCAAGAGATACATGATGTGTGCGAGCATGTGTATATTATATATAATTTTTATATATAAAAATACACCATAGAGTATAAAAATCTCCAGATACTCTTTTTTCTCACAGTAGCAAATATATCAACTTATTTTCACAGTAGATACTTTGTTTTTACTAATTGGGACACCCAGGATGATTAAAAGGTATTTTTTGAAAGCTGGTATTCACGGGCCCCACATTTCGCAAGTAAGCAAAAGAAATCACGCGCATCACGGCTATTATTTTGAGAGTCGGCAGAGAGACAAGACATCTTTATTCCTTTTAATGACCTCAACCATTAAGGCTTCTTAGTACCTTCTGACAGAATCTCTTAGGCAGCTGATTGAGAGGTCGGTGGTTCCGGCCTTTACCATACGAAGCGAAAAACTCTAAAATCAATTGATATTCTATACTCTCTGTGGGAAGGGAAACGTCAGTTCCTTACCTTGCCATCCTTGTCTTCACAGGCAGTACGACACACCTCTAATGCAGCAAGGTCTCTCCAGTATTTCAGTTCAGGTGGAAAGTGCACGCACGCACACACACGCTGAATACAGGCAAAACGGTATCACATTCCCCAGCAGTACCACGCGTTGTCTCTGTTGACTAGTAGTATATCTGAGCTGAAATCGAAGTCAAGCTGCAAACCAAATCTACCATGCAAAGTTAACTTAGTGAGGCACGCTAATCTCTTCAGTCACAAAAAGGGCATAAAATAATCCTAACTCTAAAACCAAGAAGTTTTCGCAAAAAAMTGTTTCTTAGCGGGAATACATAGGGCAAAGTTCATTAAGGCCATCAGGAAGCAAATGCCATTGGCCATAACTAATAAGCAGCCAGAGGCATCATGCCAGTTCTAGGCTAACTTGGCTCTATGGTTTGCTTCTATTTCTTCCGTTAGCTGCTGCATATAACCTAATCTCACCTGTGCCGCAGTAAAATCCCCTAAGAACCTCCTGCCAAAAARCTACGCACAAGGAAAAAACTCCCCCTCAGCCTGAGGTCTCAGGGGAAATGGAGAAAAACATCCCCCACCTGCAGTGACAACAACGTCATTCCTTCTGTTCCTGATTTACCTCAAGATTTATGAGCGTGGTAAGTCTCGAGCCCTAAACCACCGTTGATGCACGTTTCTTTAGCGCCAAACAGCAAACCTCCTCTCCTTTCAGGCAGGGGAGAGGAGACCCGCTCCTCGTAGGTGCTGTTAAACCCGCACCTCTCGCTGAACGGCTGCGCAAACCTTTTAGTTCCTTTTACTCCAGGGAAAGCAACACCTGCAGGGCTTCAGTGAAGACTTACCAGCCCTACTTAAGACTCAGGGTCAATTGTCCGTTTTAGTCTCATTTTGTTGCCACCCAACWGTCCCACTTTTCCACAATACTCTGTTCCAATAATTCATTAGRCAGGTAAGTAAAATTTCAGAAGGAAACTGTATGAAGGCAGCTAGTAAGCACGCATAGAAAAGTATAAATCACAGTTAACCTGAGTATTGTAAAATGCTACAAACTTGGCGTGCGCTTCTTACAGCCTTTGGCACAAAAAACAGGTCAGAACAGTAGTAATAAAGCCTAAGAAACTCATGTGCAAAGAGAGTTGAAACATTTCTATCACAAACTCTTAAAAGTTTAACTTCTAACCCTGAAAAAGGCAAATTGAACCAAGTAGAGCTCTAGTATTTCAACTTCACCTTGTCAGAAGGGAGGGAGTAATGAGGGTGCACAKCTATGTATGTGTTACTTTCAAAATTCAGGATTACGAGAAAAACTCAAAATGCATCTGAGGCAGCATTTTTTCAAACCAACTGAACAAAACCACCAAAGCAGAAAGTGATGCGGTTTTTCTTTAACACGTTTAACGTGTTTTTTCTGTAAATACTTTAAGGAATCCACCCCCACTTCCTATTCCCACAGCATATCTGTGGGTGACCGTAACCAACTTTTTTTTTTTTTTTTTTTTTTAAGTAGACTTGGAAAAAAATGTACACTCCTCAGTATTTCACTTTGCCTACGGTAGAATGGGGGGACGAGAGAGGGGAAAACCACAGACACTTAACTGTCTCCATATATAAACATTCACTTTTCTGTTCATCAGCATTCAGTAGTGCGGGATATCAAGGTGGGATAAGCAGAGGAACTAGCTCCTTCCACTCCCTCCACAGGACTGCCACCGAAACGGAGACTAATTGGACTGTTGTGATTCACAGCGACTCCGCCGTAGGTACGAACGGCTGGACACAAGCTGCGAGGCAACGGAAAGGCCGGCCCACCTATGGGCAGAGCGCACTTTTGTAACAAAGTAATGAAACCTTGTTTTCAGCAAGTCTCATTACATCACTTTCCCATCTTCTATCTACCGGCACCGTGTGCTCCCAAGTGTTTAGCCATGTCTCGTGCACCTAACGTCTCAGAGGTACTCTGCAGCAGGACAGGGGTCCTGCCTGTAAGGCTTTGCGGTGTGAAATGCAGTTTCATGGTACAGTAGCGATCAGCATCTGCAAACTATCTGCTGCTTAACACTTCTCCTCTGACTAAATCCAGTTTCAGAGTGAAGTTGCTTCAAAGCTCAGTGCATTTAGCAAAACTTTCTATAAAATAGACTTAAGTACAATAATAGATTCATTACAACCTTAAAGAACATTAGGTTACAATCATTTCATAAAATTATTATTGTTTTAAAAAACAAGTTTTGAAAGAATACACATTTTCCTTGCAATAAAAATCCAAGAGGAAAAGAAAAGGTATTTTCAGACACAAACCCCAATTCATAATCAAATAAAATTGATGGTTGCATTTCACAGTCAACTGTCCGAGTAATCTGAAACACTCCATCTCTGCCAGATGTTTTAGTCACGGAAACCAGCCTCTCTTCCCCAGTGTACTGAGTAGTCTTCAAAGTGCTGCGAACACTGGCAAACACCCTGCTGGTTTCCTTTCCCACACACATGCTTTTTATCTCACAACCATTATATTCTCTGGATCTTCAGTTYTGACTCTAGATTTCCAGTCTGCTATTTTACATTAATGGCACTTACAGTTAAAAAAAAAAGAAAAAAAAAGAAATAGTAATAGTGACGTTGGACATTTAGGCACACAAAAACAATAATCCTCCTTTCATCTCTGCAGCTGCATAGATGTCTACCAGGTCCCAAGCCATAGCTGYGCTCTGGAATTCCGAGCCACAGTCCCTTCGGGGAGGACTCGGCTTCTTTATTTTATGATTAATGAAGACAGCTTTCATCTAGGAAGCGAAGACTCAACAATTTCCAGCAGATTAATCTGGATATTAGTACGTTTGGGTTCTTAGACCACTGAGACACCACGAACTGTTTCAATACCTTTAGCCCACTTGCATGTATGAAAAGCCTTTTTCATGCAACTTCTGCCTATCCCCAGCCCCCCGCCTCTGCACATCACACAGGACTGAGAAGACAACGCGGAAGTGCAGGATGACAACGTGCTCCAGGGCTGCAAAGTCAGCGACAGACAATGATTCGTATCAGATACCTCTCGCATCAAAATGATGATCCTTTCTGTTTTTCTCCAGATCAGCAAAATACGCCATGATTCTGTATTTCACAGTGCAAGCTGGCCATGCCCTCTTTGAGTAAACTGTACGACCCAGCTCCCTGTCAATTCAACCAGACAGTTTATCCCACTAGTTATAACCTCTATTAAGTAACCCGGAGAGATGGGTAAGGGGGAGGGAAACCCCACCGGAAGCATTTACTGCTTGGAAGGAAACGGAGCTGCTCCAAAGGGATCCAACTCTAATGCCTGTTGCTGCTGGGTCTGGGCACTCTGCACGACCAGTTCTGTGAAGGGCACCGCACCAAAGTCATCTGTTTTGAGCCCATCACCACCGTGAATGGCCCCATGCAAGGAGCTCTGCCTAGGTCTACCAGCCACTACTACTGTGCCATGGTCCCCACGGCTGTCACCAAACCCTTGATGCTGAGGATGCCGCATCAAGTCTGGCGGGTGGAAGGGTTTGGCTCCAAAAGGATCTAGCAGACTCTCGTCCGTCTGCAGAGGGTTGGTTCGATCTTTGCCGTCAGTCAACGAAACACTTATGTTCTCTTTGGAGTCCGAGATAGTCAGGAACTCGTTGCTGCTCTGCGAGTCCCTGCGGCCCGCCTTCTTGTGCCTGCGGGCTCTCTCCGGGGTGCGGTAGCTTGGTTTCAAAGCCTTCTTTGTGGTGGTCGGGGTGCCATGGTGGCGCTTGCCGTTGTTCTTGGACGCTTCCTGTTTCATGCGCCTTTGCCGGGAGGAAAGCTTCTGCAGGTTACGCTGTTGTTTCACCTTTTGCTGCTGCTGACTCCCTGTGATCTCTTCAAAAGGGATGAGCCCAAACAGGTCCTCTTTACTCCCACCAGTCTTTGGGAGAAGGGGAGGCTGAAATGGAGTGCAGCCAAAAATATCTACACTCCGTGGAGAGGCAGGAGAGATTCGAGTCTCAGCTCCTACCACCTGGCCATCTTGCTGAGCCACCTTTTTGCTGAACGGGGCTTTTGTGAAAACATCAAAGTCATCCTGCTCTTGGTTCAGGCAAGGAAAAGCAGTCTGCGGAGAGACATCTTTGTCACTCTTTGCTCTTGTTTGTGGCTGAGGTTGAAGAGCAAAGAAGGGCACAGCCCCAAACACATCAAATTCTTGGCTAGAGCTCASCTTGCTTACAGTACTTGGTACATCAGACAGGGTAGTGAGCATTAAACTGGGTTCTTTAATTTCACTGCTGTCAATGCCCTCTCTAAATCTRCTGCTGGAGAGCCCTTCCACAGATTTTCGCTTGGTACGATCTGAGTCAGAATCAGAACTTTGCTTCTCTTCCTCCTCCTCTTCTACCTCTTCCTCAGAGTCCATGAGGAGAGGCCGGTGGCCSAAGTTCTCTGGCTCTGTATCGTTGTCGTCATTGAAGTCCCCGTTCTCACCTTGCAAGACTTCCTCATCCTCCTGATCCTCTTCTTCCTCACTGCTCTTGGGAGAAGGAGGATCAGATTCAAAATCACTCTCTGACTCATCGCCACCTTTCACTTGTACCTCTGCACTTTTTCTCCCTGGCCGTGGATCTCTAAAAGCATGGCTCTGTTTTCCAGCCTTGGTAGGGGTCCCTAAGTTATTTTCTCGATTGCTGGCTGAGTTATCCATTTGTTTTCCAGGGGAACCTGCAGGTCCAAAGAAAATGTAAAACAAAACTTTAAATCTCTTAAAAATCAACAGTTAATTTCCATACTCCATATCCACACATATAAGGAATGGATGCAAACATATATTCTGTAGTTACTGWGA
Organism: Rhea americana; assembly: GCF_003343005.1. Lineage (NCBI taxonomy): Eukaryota > Metazoa > Chordata > Aves > Rheiformes > Rheidae > Rhea > Rhea americana. The sequence goes on along the minus strand of NW_028186417.1, from coordinate 118,913 downwards.
GGAACGAGCTAAAAGCACATGTAATGTCTAAAATAACACCAATAAAATGGATTAATAGTCAGACCTCCCATTTTTAGTCCTCAAGCACAGGAGCACAGGACCTTTAGAAATACAATACTAACATTTTTGGGGCAGGCAGAAGGACCACTGAACACAGGTATTCTGAAAAGATAGCTTTTTAATACCCTACTTAACCAGCAGCTCCTGCCCAGGAGGAACAGGAACATGGAGATTTTTTTTATTATTATTATTTTTTATTTTTTTAAACAAGCTACTTATTTCTTGAAATACTTGAATTTTGATACTGTGCTCTAACAAATGTATTGTTCTCATCATGAAAACTATCTGCCAGCAGTACGAGTGAAAAAAAACCAACCAAACAAAAAAAAAAAAAAAACTCAACACCATCCAGCAAATTCAGACTTATCRCCTCAGGTCTCGGGTACCACTTTATACTCACAACAAATCTGAGACAGCCTAACATGACTGTCCCACCAAGAAGTCAGCTAGGCAGTTTCCACACACTGGGACAAGCTGACAACCACAAGCTCTCAAGCGATACCTTCTTAAGGCTGCCTTTGAAAACGTTCTCGACAATCGACCCACTGTACGATAGCGCGTCCCTTGCGGTCAGATGCACAAGGCAATACCGACATACTCCAYGCGGTTTCCACAGGGAAACAAGGGTGGATGACACCCTAGCTTTTAGTTCCCCATCCTGATGACACCAGACAATTCTACCCAATGCCTCCTACATCATTAGGCTCCTGGGAGATCTGTGAAAATTGGGGCCTGCGTGAGGAGTAAGCTTCACGTCCCAGCTGCAGGAGCTCAGCATCTCTGTCATCTACAGGCCACCAGCTCCTTACATCAACCGAACAAACAGGACTTGGACAGCTTGGCAACGAGCACGACAAGCATTTCTTTTTTCGTCTCACTAGCACATGCTGCAGCTTACAAAAAGGGAAACAGACAAGAAAACCCATACAGACACAGCACAGCAATCAGCTAACGCTATTTGATGGAAACAGTCGCGCTCCCCTTTGAAATACTCTTCCCCTACCACCAGTATAACTGTTATTTGCCCTCCTAAATCCCCCCTGACAGATAAGTTTGATGGTTACTGTCACTTGCATGTTTGAACAGGTCTTCTGAAGCGTTCACCCCTGGTTTCCATTAGGGCCTTCCCATGAATAATGGCAGCAGAGTTTACATGGAGAGCACAGCATGGACAGCCTTTACAGGACTTGCTCTAAACAGTACTTGTTTGGATGTTTCAAACTTGTGCCTAACAAATGTTTTCTCTTCCTGTGACACTAAAGCTCCACATTTAGCCCCTTCTAACTTCTAACTTCCAGTGTAGAAACTGATGGAGATGAAAAAAAGTGAAAAAGCTTTTTTTTTTTTTTTTTTTTTTTCTCTCCCAGTTAGGGCCCATCAGCTCAGCTTCTCTAGGGGAGGAAATCCGTCTGTTAATTTTGCTCCAGCATCCTCATCCCTGACATTTACTATTTGGCAACTAGAGCTAAGCAAATAATTTATTCATGACTCTGTCATGGAACAGTTGGCTTAAAAATAATGGGAGTGGTAAAAACTTTGTGTCAGTAAAGAAAACTGATGGTAAGAGCATGTAGATCACACAAGGCCGCATATTGCCATTACCAYGGCACTATTTAAAACTAGTTTCTCTTTATTCAATATCTGCTGGAGCCACACTACTACAGAGAGATTTTCATCAGCCTAATTGAATTTTAGAATTCTATTTGAAGAGAAAAAGTTGAACAAAAAAATAGACTTAGTTTCAGTTCAGGAAAATGTATTTGCCCTTGAGATGTCCTTTTCTCTAGGCCATTAATCATACAGCAGCAACACGGCTTCAAGAATGTATCATTTAACACGTAACACTARTAACAGCAATGAAAATTAGTGCAAATAGGCAAGGGATGGAATTCACCTCTTTGCACACCCGCAGCAAGGGCTAAAACTTTGTATGCTGTACTTGGAACTGAGGCTGTATTACAGTCGCTCCAGTCTGAATATTATCTAACAACCCTCAGATGTCAGTTAGAACAATGGCAAAACCACATTCTTACTGCGTAAGCTACTGCAGTCATGCAGCTTGTGCGCCTGCTTTTAATCAAGCCATGACAAACACGTGACAAGACCACATACGCGACTTGACATGTATCCCTCTTCCCCACTGCTGCTCCCCAGTTCATCTGCCTACACACTTACACTGCAGCTGACTTTGAGCTGCAGTGTTTCTAGATGCTTACTGCGCAGCGTGCTAATCCCTTTATTTTATTCAACAGCGTTACTGTAGAATACAGGATGTTGACTTAGTACCCAAGAACAAACACTTCTRTGCTTGAATTCTCTTCTGAGTTAGCAGAGAAAGGGAACCTTTCTCTTGCTCCTTCACAGGTCATTATTTCACAAGGCAGCCACAACACTTCCAAGATCCATAAACTGGAATATAGCGCAAATGATGGCTTTTAATGCGGATTATTTCAGAGCAACAGCATGTGACATTGAGGGGCYATTCTACAACAAAGTCTGTGCTCAGACAGACCTTTACATAGTCTCAGTGCTGGTACTGACCCTTTGGGTGAGCACCCACAGCTTCCTACTTCTTTGGCCATACTTTCCTCTGTGATGAACGACATTTAACAGCGCTTCTGTTGTGTGTGAAGTACTTTCAATTCTCTGAATGGAGCTGAAACCCCAAAGGGCTGGGTAATATTATTCCGTAGGCCATGCTACATGCATCTCCATACAGCAGGAAACCATCCCTAAACAAGGCACAGGTAGGTGAGTGTAACAGAGCACTGCTATGACATCTTACCTTCAAGTTTGGACAAATTTAAGAGTCCATAGCCACCGGCAGGTTACAGTAGTGCCAACTTAACATGCAGACACACAGAAAACGTGATGCTGACAGAACTGCTTCATGCACACACACATGAAATACCTGTGACAACTATTCAGAAATGTTATTGACTGAAAATACAGTATATGCTGCCTCAGCACTATTCCCAGAGTGCTTTGTGGAAAATCACGAGTTTTCCAATTGAACCACAAAAATATTTATCCTAATAAAAGCTATTTTGATGCTGCATTCTGTTTCCACATAGTGCAAAAACACTGATCTTTCAGACTACCATTTTCATGGCATTTTATTAAAAATAGAATCTCATCCACTTTAACGCCCTGTGAACACTCAAATGGGACTGTTCCCTCTTCAAGGGTCAATTCCAAGATAAACGCAGAAGAGCCGCTGATACCTCAGCAACATTTTCAATCGGAGGGAAGATGCTCAGTTCAAAGGCTGTTCTTGGCAAATCAAAAGAGGATAACTTAATGCTATTTTTCCTAATGTTTTTGCACAGAGATTAAACCACCACATGATACAGAGTATTGTGGAGAACTAAACAAGAAGCTGGCAGACACACAGGCAAGACTTGGCTTTGCAGGAGCAGCACACAAGCAGCAGTAACTACCATGTTCAGAGACCGTTCAGACGATTATAATCACACAGCCGTATTATGAGACCTTCTCCACTTCGTCTGTCACTTCCTTCTGCGGAAACTAGCCTAATCGGCAGCTATCAGGCAAACTCTCTCCTTTTATGGATGAAGTTACAGAAATAAAGTGAACTAAAGAGAAGTTTCAGAAATTTCAGTTTCACAAATACGATTTTCAATCTCAATGTACCACGCACAGTCATACCACTAGTGCAGGTACCAGCCACCTGTACTAGTACTAAAAGATCTTGCTTTCACATTACTCCCACAAGAACATCAGTATGTATCTTTCAGTATAACTTCAATGCCTAAGTAAAAAATCCCTTTTAGACAGAAAGGGTATACACTAAGGCAAACAACCACTTAAAGACCCTGCATTCTTACAGAAAAAAAGAAAAAAGCTTTTTTTCACTAAATGTAAAAATACATGCAAAGCATTACTTAGGTAAATTCACTCACACAAAAACCCACAGATATGGACAAGTCTAACATGTGCCTGCGACAAYGTCTCCTGTTTTATTGGTATGAAAAGGTCATTTCTAGGTTTAAGGATCTCCTCTCCATTTAMTTCACTGTCATAATATGTTAGTGCAGCAGCTTCCAGGATCAGTCCAAAATACTGATTCTAACTTATAAATCTATATGCAATTTGGAGTCTATCTAGCTCTTGGTGCCAATGGTGTGTGCTGCTCCATTCACACACTTAACTTTTTTTTTTGCTGGTGATCCAAATAAGTTCTCTGGTAGTGCACTAAGGCAAGGTCATTGCAAAGAAGTTAACTTCTCACTATAGAARCCATATTTACAGGAGGGCCAGCGAAGACTTTGGCTGACAACCAGCTTATGCTTGGCTAATGGTCATCTTGAGTTCACTTATATCTGGATTCCACTTCATAGCCTAGATTAATGAGTTAGYATGCGACACAAACATGCTACSTTGGGAGCAGCTAGTCCAGACTTAYTACATACGCAGAATCTGATACAATCCTGAGGAAAGGGGATGTTCCTTGTTAAAGCAATTATTAACAAGCTCAATGCCCAGCACTGTGCTAGATTCCCAAAGTTCCCACCTAATCAAAAGTAACATCTTCCATTTACAGCTTTGTTWAACAATCACTGTAATTTCAAATCAACTAAACGTGCTCATAGGATCAAAAGAAACCTTCAGTCAGAATCAAGTKCTTGACTGTCTACTTCTCACAAATTACCTATCAATCATGTTAATGGTCTTCATTAACAGTTCCTTGTTCTATGAGGAAAGAAGCACACAATTTCCAGGCCAAGTCAACTCTTCCCTACAATTAAGCATAGACTAGAATATTAAGTTTTAGAAGAACAGTTCTTTCCTCTTTTTTTAAAAAAAGGAAAAGCAGATTTCTTCATTCAGTAGCCATTTTGCCTTTTGCAATACACTCAAAATTAAAATACAAATTCACAAGGTATTTTATGTACTTGCTCAAAAAASAAGATGACCGAAATGACCAAAAACATCAGGTGATTAAGGCTTTGAGCTGTTTCTCATTTGTTTCTGGTGTCAGATTGCTTCTTATCTATTCTAATTTTACATACTACACATTTGGTTTGCCAATAAATTAGAATCTGGATTATTTGGCTGCTTRCTTTAGATTTCCCAAAGGTATAGCCTTCACATTGCACTATATAACCCCAAGTCCTCCAAATCCTGTCATTTCCAGTATTTGCTGGAACACTGTAATGTTAACATAAATGCAATTAGACTAAAAGAAAATCTCTCTAGGTTAGATGGTAGCTACACTTATGTTTAGGAAGAAAAACCTTTCTATGTACGTCAGCATCGATGTGAATTTACACTCACCTGTGGTGTTTGCACGCCTACACCTAATTTCTACTTGCTGAATGCAGAAATGTTCTTGCAATACAAGAACTGAATCACAACTACATCTTATGCACATGGCTTACCAAAAGGATTTAAATATTATTCATTAATTACTGCCACGGTCACACTTGCTGGAAAACAAACTGCAAATRACACGAGCAAGACAGAAGAAACTACACAAACAGCTGTTGACTTACTGAACAAGTAAAACGTACAGTATTTACCTCTCAACAGTAGACCCCTCTAGACAGAAAACACATTAAACAGACGGGACTTGACAATGCAAGACGAGACACTTAAAACAGTTTTCTAAACAACATTAAACTTATTCCTAYCAGCAAAACAAGTCACTTCAATGTCTGGCTACCATCAAGCGAGACAAGTATTGTTACTAGTTTTGCTGGCAGCAATATCCAGCAAAAGGTTTTGGGAAACAGTGATCTAGAGTTTAGAGACATGTTTTTTTTTTGTTTGTTTKTTTTTAATTGCATTAGCATCTTACATTTACTTCTTGAATATAACAGCTACTATCTCTAGAAGAAGAGGGATGAAAACAGGAGCAATCCACTGAGGAACTTAACTTTCTGGAGACTTGCCTTCCACTATAAGTGCGGCAACAGCCTTCTCATCACGCGTTAAGTACTTGTTTTATTTGGAGGAGCTTTCTACTTGGAGCTCTAGCCTCTTCCTCAGGCAGATGGTGAGCACATTTCTCATGGACAGGTGCAGAGATCTGGACAATGCTTAAAGAGCTGGCAGGAATATTTAAGACTTGAAGTATTTATCAACTTTTACATTTTCAACACAGGAATCTGTCTTGGCACTAACCACTTCTGTGGCCTCTAATTCCACTAACAGCAACAGCTAAAACCTTCACACTCGCACTACAACATATACCATTTTTGAAACAGCTAAAGAACAGAAAAGCACATGGCAAAAGAAAGCATTAATCCAGGTATTTGTAAAAGTATAACCACTGGCTTGGGAGAACACATCACCATTCTGAAGTCACTCAGATTCTGTGCGCTTATCCATTCTTCCAACCATAAGATCATCTCAGAGTTAGGCAATTAATGGCTTATTAGCCTCAAACCCCTCATTTCAATACAAGTCACTTCTGAAGAGGCTGTTTTGAATTCCTAGCGTGCTCTCTCTCTCGCTGAGATTCCTCCTTAACTCCAACTCTTCCCAATAGGCATGAATATTAAATTTCCTGCTGCGATAAGTGAACACGTTCCTGTAATTTGTACAGGAACAAAATCATGGAATAGACAACAGATTTTTCAATGAGCTCAGAGGCTACAGCAACAGCTTGGTATTTTTAGAAYTTCAGCATCAGCGTGCGTTGGAGTGTGTATGAATGCATGTGCACAGCCTCAATAGTAAAGCAAGTAGCACGTATCAGATGATGCTGGTAGATGCAACTTCTCTCGCTACGCGCTTTTTAAGAAAGTGCTTTTATTTTTGAAGCATTTTAGGAACTGGTGACCTTACTGTTCCCGTATTTGTACATTTTGGGAAAAGGTAGCACCGTACTTCATTCTTCAGATTGTGTCGACATGTTGTTAAGAAACAGAGCTKTCTGCTTCAAGCAGACTTTAGTCTAAGATACTGCTCTTGCACACGTTCCAGCCTGACACAGTCGTATCTGATGGAAGAAACTCGCTCTGCATACACTCTCTCATCTGCTGTGTCTTTGCTTTACTCCCAATAGCAGGAAAGAAAAAGATTCCAGTGGACTAGGGTCAAAACCAAAGCAACAAAACAGAAAACACCCTGCAAGTTTGGTCATTCGTTTAGCTGTCATAATAGTAACAGTAATCTAACTACAGTTCAGCATCTTTCACTCCTGAAGTACTGAACTGAATAAATACTAAAAGCCCTACAAATAGAAATGTAATGCCCTGAAACATAAAATTCCATGGTTAATGACTTTTTAATGCTCTGGTCAAATCGATTTCCAAAATGAAGTATTCCATCATGTTGATTTCATACTATCCTGCAAAGCATGTTCAGATGCACGCTTATAAAAAACACTGAAAAATGTGAAGGAACATCTGTTTGTAATGTACTGTTCAGATTAGTACACTTCTAATCAGGTTTGCATCTTGTAGGAGACGATTGTTCTTCGCTTATATGAAAGCCAGGTGGAACATCTTTAATCATATAAGAAGATCCCAATCTTCAAGGAAATTTTCTATTCTGATGTTCTTTTTCTAGACATCCGATTATAAGAGGATGAATTCCCTTTTACAACTGCAGTAATTACATGCCTTCTGCTGGTTCATCACTTTAGGGTATTGCAGGGGTGGCAGAAGAGGGGCATAAGGGCTTTAAGCTTTCTTTGAATTGGTAACATACTGCCGCCATCATTTCAGAGCAATTTGCCACATGTCAGGCCCAAGGATTACCAGCATGTTTCAACTAAATCTGCACTATTTCTTTGACAACAGCCAGAGCAGCAGCTGCTGAATATTGCGGTGGATTTACACTGCTTGCCATCTTTATTTTCAAGAAGGGAAGAGGGGGGGAAAAAAAAAAGAAAGAAAAAAAGTGAAAACAAAACACTTCTGCCCAACAATGATTCYTTGGAAATGCTTTCAAATACATTAGACACTATATGTTGAAGCATTGGGTGGAGGGAGCACAGGGGAAAGGATGACCCCAGTTGTCCTAAATCTTTCCTGTAACAAAACAGAAAGCCCACCATCAGTACATTTCAGAGAGAAAAAGCATATCCCTGGCACAGCCTGCACATATTATTTACTCTTTTCAATTGAGTAATTTCAGATCCCTCTGTAAGTTAACTCATACCTAGAAAAGATCTAAAGAGAATCTCCATAAAGGAAAACATTCTGTACCTCCATCTGCCAAATCGTATCAGTGTCTGAAGGCCACAGGGAAGGAAGTGTTACTAAGTAACATCAGCAGTATTTTCAGTGAGCACAAAAACAACTGCAGAGGCATCCAAACCTGGAAGACTACGCATCAGTCGTATGAAGTTGCAAACTTAGGCATCTTCCAGAACACAGCTCAAGAACATGAAACGCTGTAGAAACGTGCATGATTGTATTTGATATTCAAGTGGAACATGACAAACAGTTGGTCCAAATCATCCTTTTGTTACTTCTGTTCCCATGTTTGGTATATCTTGCTACACGACAGCAAATTGAGTCCCATTTAAAACCTCTCCACACTGCACTGCAGTACAAGACTTCCAAAGCTGTGGGATAGAAACTAGTAACGGTTCAAAACCTTGTTTGGAACAGTATACAAAGAGAATAATCAGATGACTAGTCATTGACTGCATTTCTTCATGCCAAAAGAATGCAGTTTTCGGGTGCAAAGCGGTGAACAYGAGAGAAGCTAATGCAGCAGACTCTGTTCAGTGACGTGTTGTGTCCAGCTCTCCAGACGATTTCCACTGTACTGCTATTCGGCATTCAGTTGGCTGGTCTTCTGTCACGTCTGCACGGCTAAGGCTACTGAGTTACATACCACACCACAAAATTATATTTGCTCTTATTCCAAGACAGACACCTAGAAGACTCATTTAGAGATACTGCCAAGTCTTTGAGTGCTATAAAGATTGAAGTCAGAAGGAAGGCACTATAGAGCTAAATTTTCCTTTATCCCTGGTCTCTGCATCACAAAGATGCAAGCAGTGACTAGGGAAGGGTTACCTACATGTGTCGGGGAGGGAAAAAAAAGAAAAAAAAACAAACAGAACACAAATAGATCAAGAGGCAGCATGTCTACAGTACTCAAAATGAACTACACAAACGTTCAGCAGACCAGTTATACAGATGACCAGAACTAGAGCTTTATTCCAAAAAGAGTCAAGAGGCAGTTCACCAAGATCCTCTAGGGGAGCAAAAYGCCTGGCAGATAGCTTCAAGTCCTGCACTTGGAAGGAACTTCCAAGCCCAGGTTTCCCCAACATCTCTACTCCTTACGCAGTCCATCCGCACGATTTGAGCGCTACTTCTGACAATTAATTACTCCTCTGAATTCCAGCAGTAAAGCGAGGGAAGTGAAGTGAATCTAGCCCAGTTTAACCCCAGAAGAAATCTGCCAAAACAACCAGGAGATGTCAAGAGGCCACAGAATATAGCTCAGCAGCAAACCAATTGTATTCACAACATTCGTTACTTACAGAAGATGACAGAGAAGTTCTGTTCCTTTGTATTTCTGAAATACTGAACTTAAGATGTTGAGAAATGATGTTACAACCAGAGCCGGTTAAAACACACTGGAATAGAAAGTTTCCAGCTCCAAAATACTGACTATGGGAACCAATTTTTCACAGCAGCCACCCAGTGGCTCAGGCACTCAAGAACTTTAAGTTGTTTCCCATGTGCCAGGTGACAGTCCTAACTACTGCATTATGGCTATTCAGCACTTCCCTTTCTAGTAAGAAGTTTCAAGTGCTCGTTTCTAACAGGTCAAGTGTTAGAAGCCTTTCTCAAGCCAATTTTCTTTTCCAGCCATCTCAGGTTGTAACTCATTTCTATTTCCCCCACAAATATTCAGGCATAAAACACTGCATACAAAGAGCTTACAYGTGGTACTTCTAAAAGCATTGGTTTTAGCTAGATACAAACTGTGAGAAACACTATGTGTTTTTACACTGGTTTCCTACCAACTGCAATAAAAAGATCCTAACAGCTTTCCAGCTAATTTCTCGTAACAATACACCTTTTGCATAGCATGTCAAGTGACATACATGATGTTGCTGCTGCCTCTTCATTCCCACCTGAGAAGAATCAAGCAGAAACTCTAAAGGATGAGTAGCTTTTGTCCATCCAACACCAGGTCCTCCTTCAGCGGTGGCCTGCAGCGCACTGTCAGCTCCAGAGCGAGAATCCCTGAGGTTGGCCATTCCTGGAGCCCCATCGTCCTTTCCAGCCGCAATTATAAAATGCTCCCAATTGTAAGCTTAGTGTTTCCCTTGTCCTTGTGTCATCTTCACGAAGAAATGTAAACATACCTGATAGCAATTCTTTTGCTGGACTGCAAGCATCCTGTGGAAAGCTACCAAGTCAAGGGTGTTACATGACCTTTTGTATCTTGCCGCTATCCTGTATCACATGACAGAATAGTATTTAGTCAAGTGCTGTGTTCACCAGAGAAATCTTATGTCTCAGTGACAGAACAAATACTTCGAGCAACTCTACTCATAAATATTATTGTACATCAATTGTAGCTGAACCTGAACCCTACGTCACTCATTTAAAAAAGGAAAAAAAAAAAAAAAAAANAAAAAAAAAAAAAAAAAAAAAGCAGAAATGGACCACAGTACCAAGCCAGAAGCTATTAATATAGTAGAACACATCTTCAATTAGAACTGTTATTTTTTAGGCAAGTCCAATTTTCAAATTTTCAAAAAATAATGGATTGATAGCATTATTGACAAGTCAAAATTCAGTACTCAAATCTGGATGACTACTGATAAAATACTCAACATTTGCACTACAGATACTTTGCAATAAGGAAATGAAACTTACGCTCTAACTATATCAAGCCAGTCACTCACTAGAATTGCACTCAGAATACTAGACATACGTTCCACTTCCTATTGAGTCATCTTCCTTCCGATTCCTTCGGTAAGGCACACATGCAGTTTATTTCTGAATTCAGTGTTTTACAATTGCAAGGAACAAACCCAGAATGGCATCATGACACAGGAAAGGCGAGTACAACACGAAATCTGTATGTTAGGGACATTTGTCCAGTTTTTATTTGGAAGCCCTYGATCAGCAATAAAGTTTGTCTAAGTCAATGCGGTTCTCCCTTTCTCAGCTTGCTTACGATGCACAGTTACAAAAAATGTCCAAGAAAACTCTGTAGGGAAAACAAGCCAGCTTTTAAAGGATGTACTTTCAGACTTAAGTATTTGCTAAGTGTAACAGTTATCATAGAAATATCTTCCTTGAAATGAAGGAGATGCATGCACTTCCTTAAATTCCAATTATGAGCCAGTAGAACAAAAAGCTACTCGGAAGTCACAGCATTTTTTCAGCAAAACAGTTATTAATACAGCTTTCACACAACAATGAGATTTCAGCTAGTCCATTTTTCTCAGCCATAACTGAAGAACCCCCTCCTCCCTCAAAGAGGGGTTACAATACCTTGCATTTTTAAGAATGTCAACAATGAAAGCTCAGATTTCAAAATAACCAAAGCAAATTCCCATGCTGTAACATCGTGAGGCTATTAAGTTAGAACATATCTAAAAACAGCAGTTGAGCTTACACCTTTCAAAAGCCTCAGGTAARGAGAAAAGAAGAAACCCCTAGACACAAGGGTATCCATACTCCAAACGGCAGAGTAAGAAATCGACAGCCACCACTTCAGATTAAGGGTAACTATTGTTTATTTTGCGCACAAATTCGGGCTTACTTAGAAAAAGAAGTAGCCTTTTCATGAAGACAACAGGGTAAATCTTTCCAAATTTCCATGTATAGGGAAAATAAGCATTTTTCCACTTAGGAATTACTTTCACGTTCCATTGAACTATTTAAGAACAAGATGACAGAATAAGGTAATCTTGTCCTTACTGAGCGAGCAGAATAAAAAGAGCAACTAAGAACACGTTAATAGACTACGCAGAATTATTTCAAGTCTTCTTGACAACAGAAGAGAGCGCAAAGATATTTTTACAACAAATTGCCTTATAGAAAAAAGCAACATTAACTCTTCATCACATATAATACAAGAGCATTTGTGAGCATTAAACGCCCGTGAACGATCTCTAGGAATACGAGATGAAACCAAAAGGAAACATGGATGCTAAGTGAAGTTCACTCCACGCGATTTGTTTTAAGGCATATTATCTCAGCTTCTGAACTAGGTAAGAAAAGTTACATTAAGGCACTTTTATCTCAACACAGCTTCGTCAGGTGGCTAAGTGGCTCTGCGAGCAATCAAAGCTCTTAACATTTAACTGTCATCCAGGTTTTACCTTGCCTTAGGTACCAAAATTATGAATAAAGTACTTGTTCAGGGGAGTTTTAAAACTGACAATTAACAACAGTTAAGGACAATTGATGATGCAGTTTTCTATTTAAGTTCCTGAACAGAAGCTGTATTTTTACTCCATCCAAGTGAAAAATAGCAAAGTTGACCTAAAAAGCAATATGAGCACCCACCTCCAAGTTTACATGTTTCTTTTTTAATGTGTATATATATGCATATGTATACATCCCCCATACCTATGTATATACATACACATGTATATTATACACATACACCCATGCATACACATACTCTGTTTGCAATAAAATTATGCACTTAAAGACAGCGGCAGCTTACAGTCTTAACTTGGCTGGAGAACCAAACTAAATGAAGCAACGCGTTAGAAGCAGACTACAGGCAAGTAGCAACTTTTGGTCTTAACAAATAATTCTTCAGCTCTCTCCAAGTTCTAAATGAATGATTCAGACCACATTGATCTGATACATTTGCACTGTAAAGACCACATAGTTTGTGCATGGTACAAGTACCAGGGAGTGAATGCAAAGGTATTTTTCAATCGGAGATAATCAAACATTTACAAACTTCCCTCAACTCATCTGCTGTCACAAGGCATCCAGCACCTTTATCCTTCTTTGGTGATTTAATTGAACATATTTACTTCAATAGATACAGATATATGTACATATATATATACATATATGAGGTAGCTATGTTAYGGAGGTAACTTGCCTGGGTGAGAAATGAAAGGAACAGAACCAAAGGGATCTTCTGGAGGATTTTTCTGTGGAGCAGAGTACGGCTCCACATTCTTATCTGAAGATGTTGTCCTGTTCACCAGTCTGTCTGTAAAAAAAAATAAAATGAAACAGAACAAAAAATAAAATAAAATAAAAATGGCAGGTCTTACGCCAACGTAAAGATACGTAACTGTTTGTGGTGAGGGAGAGAGGTACCCTGGGTTATAATTTTAGGTTTATTTTAAAGGTATCCCTGTATCTCGAGTTGCGTGCCATTCGGCAAAAGTTTACCCACACAGACTTTTTGTTATTCCCTTTGTCTCACCAAAGGAAGCACGTGCTTCCTGACAGACTGCTTTAGATGAGAATACCTTTAACAGGTTATGTACCACATACGTGCTCCGTAATAAAAGTTATTCATCCTCTGTAGGCTGATGAGATTAACTCAGAGTCATTATCAAAAAAAAAAAAAAAAAGAGAGAGAGAGAGAGATGCATTTATCTTGTCCAAGTTTTGGCCAGCCTTGCCAACAAAACCATGGAAGTTAAGAATCACAGCAAAACTGCTAGGAACACTTTCTGTAATACAGCTCAGTAATTAGAAACCATCTGAGCATTGTAAAACACAAAGCAACGTAACATCTGTTTTGTAAGGTCTTTGCTCCTTAGCATACTGGACTAGTCTGTCAAGATGAGAAGTAAGTTTGACTCTCAAAAATTAAAAGGATGCAGTAAGATCCTACGAGCCAGATCAAGAGTACCAGCGTGACACGTTTTCTATCTTCAGTTACYAAATGCCCTACCCTCTATGCAGGGGAAATAACATTTGGCTTCGCCCTATCTTCATAGCAACCAGCTCTCTTCTGAACAACTTGCAGCACAATCTTCTTGACAATTAGCTGCTGCAGAGAGGCAGCTGAATTGTGCCCAAGTCACACATCAAGCCACTTGCACGTTTGCTGTTCAGTCTTCCAAAAGAGCAACCAGGAGGCTTCACTAAGGCAACCTTAACAGACTAGACAGCAAGCTAACCTACCTCAGACAGATACCTACCAACCTTGCATACAAAGCCCCAGAGTCCTGAAACTGAAGTTTCATAGACAACYGCTCTCTGCATATAGTGCCCATAACCTGAGTTGTCTTTATCTTACCTACAGTTAGACTAAAGAAAGAAATATAAGTGGGTTTTGTTCCATTATAGCCAGCCTCTACTTAAAACATAAGCGCTACTGGGGACTCTGTGTAGAAGATTAAGCAGTCATTACCACCTCAACATACATGCATTGAAATAAGTGGAGATTAACAGATTCAATCTTTTAAAAAAACAAACAAACAAAAAAATCCAAACCTACAGTGATAGAGCTGTGCAGAGTAAAATATAAGCTCAGATCCACAGAAGACTAGCCTCGAAAGTAGCCACGTGTTTTATAYTATTGGCTTTGAGCCTTGATGACCAACATCTGCAGAATACCCAAGACTAGTACTTATTTGTAACTACACTCATATCCCAYGTGGTTCTTTCTCTTCAGGGAGGAAGACTGGTTTTTGACAGTCTTGTGTGCGAAGAAATGCATTTAAGCTTCCATTTGCATTTCAACAAAAGCAGACTAAGCAAGGGAAGCTTCTCCCCTATTACCCCTGACATTCTGCTTCCAGAAGACAACCAGTTGGCTGACCGTTACACAATTTGTGGGTGGTTAGCCTCCAGAAAAGCTTCTAGAGGGGCAACAATCTGAATAACTATGGTTTAGGCCAATGAATTCATGCAAATGCCTGCAAATAAGACTATTTAAGCACAAACCTACAGAAGACATCAATACCTCTTAACCTGAGCACGACCTAGGGATGCGAAAATAAAGTGGATGGAAAGCAAAGTGGATGGAAATTCTAAACATGCAAGAGCCAAATTAGGCAACATGAGTAAATAAAAGGTTTCAACTCCTCCATGATACCTAGACATCTTCATAGTGGCATACATTTTATTTCTCAGGGAAATAAGGTCAAAGAATTGTCAGCTCAAGGCTGAGGCTCTTTAAAAGAATGAACCATTTTCCCCTTCTGATCCAGGCACAAGTTTCATTTGTCCACCTTGTCATGAGATACAATTCTCTTTACTGGACAGTGCTTTAGAGACAAAAGACAGCAACAGTTTCTCAATTATATCAGTGTAGTTATATTAGTGAATAATCACATGACTGCAGCCAAGATCACTACCAGAGATAGAAAGCTGTGCCATGTGGCACAGCTGCCTCTTGTATAGAAAGTTATAGCTTGTTTAAGCCCATGAGCAAAAAAAAAGCAGTAGTTTCCATTCCAGTAACTGACCCAACACTCTTCAGCAGACAGCTCTTGGGGTTTTCTCAAGTATGAGAAACACCCGTGCACAAGGAAAACCTAGTAAGACTAAAGCAGTTTCCTCCACAGATGACCAAGGTGGTTCCTTCACTCCGTGAAGGTGACAAGCACAGAGGTTTCTAGGCTTTGCACCCACAGGGAGCTTTGCAGAAGCACCAAATTGACTGTGGGCCTAACATGAATTTATCTGCAGTTCAGTGAGAAGGATGCTATAGTGTTTTTCCTGGTAGGAAAGCCACCTTATTTTCTTGTCTACAGGAGCTGACTAGAAACAAATTTCAAGCAACACTGTCAGAATCTGTGTCATTCGTGTGTTGCCTCTGTACCTTCAATCAGTAATAATATGAAGAGTCAAAAAAATTAGTCAGAGAAACAATACTGTACACAAGCCCAGGAACTCCATCTTATACCTATACAGGAAAGTCTACCACCAAGGTGCTCAGCCCACAACACTTCTTTCAACTGCATGTTACTTTTTACAGTGGCAATTTATAAAAATTCAAAAAAAAATCCACCTCACCCAGTGTACACAAGGTATCTTCCTGTTGTAGTAGTCAACTCCCTTTTTAAAGGGAAAGTAATCAATCATCACAGCAATACTCATCTGTAAGCACATTAGGACATTACGCTACTAAATGTCAGAAATGGATTAGCAGCACTAGCCTCACAAAAACAGTGATGACATCTTGATGCTCTAAAAATGGCTGTGTGTACTTAATTATTCATGTACTGTTATAATGAATACAACAACTTTAAAAATAAATTAAGTTTATGCAAAATGAATCAACTCAACAATACAAAGTGGGCTTTTGAAACCAGGAACAAAGGATTAACTTTTCTAATGATATTTCAGCACCAAGTAGCATAGCGAACAAACTTATATAATAATGCACATGAGCTATAAAGAGCAGGACAACCACTCAGTTTAGTAACACATAATCTAAATTTGTTCAAACCTCAATCGTAAGTTCTCTTTCCTCCAGATGG
Organism: Rhea americana; assembly: GCF_003343005.1. Classification (NCBI taxonomy): domain Eukaryota; kingdom Metazoa; phylum Chordata; class Aves; order Rheiformes; family Rheidae; genus Rhea; species Rhea americana. The sequence goes on along the minus strand of NW_028186417.1, from coordinate 102,478 downwards.
CAAAATCATTCACAGTAAACTCAGAAATTAAGCAGACTTGGTAGTAAAAAGCAGCTTTCTCTCACAAGAAATAATCTACTTCCACAGCAAAAATAAATAAATAAAAAATAATAATCTTTAAGATATATCTGATGAAATTCTAGAAAGTATTACACACTTGAACACAGTTTTATAGCTGTAATCCTTAACCGTACAATAAATCCCCCAATTTTTCTTTACTCCATAGAAGTCTGAGAAAGTATCAGTAGGCAAAATCACACATGAACATTTCTCCTCTGACTGCAGGAAAAGCATTACTGCATTTTGTATTACATATAAACAATCCTGCCACCTAGTGAAGTTTTGGTCAAGTCACAGTGATTTTGTCATGGGGAGCGGGGGGGGAGAGGCTTTCTCTGTACTTAAGTGGCTAAAACACCCATTGCTGGTAACTACTAAGCAGAACCATGCTGCTAYGTTTACTCTTCGCATAGAGCATACGAAGTTTATCATCACATCAAGCTCTTCTGTGCATTAAACTGTCTTTACTAAGAAATGAAGCAAAAGCTAAGAAATATCTGAGAAGATTTCTTCTTCTTCTTCAAAAAAAAAAAAGGTTAGACTATCTGAGCAGATGTAGTACAAAGACTGGATAATGAAGGAGTTATTAACTCTTCTTTCTGATAGACGTAGAGATAGCAGTTAGCAACATTTAGCTTCAAGTTATTCTTTCCTTGTCTTCAGCAATGCTAGTTCTTATCTGAAAAGCATCAGTGCACCTGAATGAATAGTAGAATGTAAAATATGGGCACGCGCATCAAAACCTACGAAGCCTAGTCTTCTACTGTACAGTGGATTTCTATGAAGTAAACGAGGCTAGAAAATACAGTTTGTTCTTTAGGATGTCATAACTGGGAGAAAACAACAGTTTCTGTGTCATTCAGCATTTCAGCATAAAAAATTAATTGCAATTGGAATGCAAAGGCTTTCTTGTCATGCTCTCCCTTTGGTGGGTGAGCTGCCACCATTAGGCAAGCAGCAGTTCTGGTCTCTAGACAATYTGTATAATGATCGTACTAATACACCGCTTTGTATTTTCCTAGTTCTGCATCAGGTACTCCATCACATCCAAGGACAATGCCAGAAGTTCTTGTAAGGAAGTGTGCAGAACGAAGTACGTGCAACCCAAAAAAATAAAAGCTGTAAAGCTTCCCATTCAGACAGCCTTATACAAAGCTCATTAGAGCCTACAAAGAAAAAGCCTCCTTCTTAAAACTACAGAGTAAAAGTAGCCATGTGTTAGTATTTTCTATTCTGTTAAGTTTAAAAAGTCACACTACGTAAGCAAGACTAGAAAAAGTTTYGTTGTTTTATTTCACTTTACACACAATCTCCTATTTTCCCAACTTACTTTAACTGTTATATTCTGCTAGTCAAGGCAGGCATGTTTTTTGCATAGCATCTTCCAGCCTTCTCATAATGCCACTTGAAGCATTTCCTCAGTTAACATTCTTCTCTGCATCTGTTCAAAACATATGGCTCCACCAAACCAAATTCACAAAACTTACCACAACCACGGGCAGCAATCCAAAAGTCAGCTGAAGATTCTGAAGATGAGTAGTGTTATCGTGACCCTTTCATTTAAACTAGTCTACTCCAGATTCAAGAGTACACAGTTTTAAAATTCTTCTAAGGCTTCACTTCCAAGTAGCAGGCTTAAGATAGTCAGTTCTACCACTGGAAAAAATACCCTCAATGCTTATTTTTCAGCCAGTACGACATCCGAGTCCCCGAAATGCTAGCAAGAACAGTTCTTCTATCTGTATTTGTGTAGGCTACATCTGCATCTCAACAATACAAGTCTTATTTGATCAGTGCAAGATACAAGTCAAAGCAATCGATTATTTTCTGATGGACAACACTAACACCCACCACATTCCTTAAGGATCAACAGGTAACGTGCACATCTTACTCAGCTAAACTTATACAACCAGAAATCCAGGAGGAAATAGATTCAGCTGAAAGCATTGGTTTCTTTCAATACTTGATATCAACTTCACTGAGTTTTTAACTTCAAGGAACTTGCTAAAAGTCACCTAAATATTTACAATCCCTATTTTAGACATTGTCACATCTTACACATCTTGCAAATAAATTTGATATTGACAAAACCAGTTTTAGGAAACAACATCTAACAAACACATGTTAAGCAATTAAGGAAAGCAGGTAATTCCAYAGGAAAAAAAAATCATGGAGAGAACTGACTTAAAGAGGAAGAAATTTTATTCAACTATTGCCATATCAGAACAATTAAGCAGCCCTTACATGTAGCCACTCAAAAAGGACATTACAAAACATTAACATAATGTAATAGACCAATTCTCTTTCAGGCATTTTCAAAGGGCTTAAGAGACCCAGAGAAAGTTCTGTTCTGGTGTGCAAGAAAAAAGCTGGAAAGGAATAAAGCAAGCAGCTAAACCCTCCCTCCTATGAGACAAAATACCGCTGCTGTTTACAACTTCTTGACAATCAAGATGACCAAAGTGGTATTTAAGAGCTAAGATATTGCCATTCCTGCAGTATTTGAGCCAGTAACTACCAGTTTTAGACAGTGAGTTCCCACAGCACACATTTTCAAAAAGGAGAAAAGGAAGAAGACGGGCCCAACTCTGCCCTCAAATGCTCAGAAAGATTTTTCTGTATATAGACTGCACAGCCCTTAGACAAGACAGCTGTTTGCACTGCTGAGTGACTACAAAGCCATTATTTACACTGTGAAGCAAAATAAGCCTTCAAGCGTCCCTTACTTGATCTTAGCAGGTCAAATTCTCTGTCCAGCAGCTCCTCCTCTGTCAACTTGGAAAAATTGTCCTCTCCAAATGGATTCCAGCCTGACATATCAGGTGGGTTATTGATGCTCTGCTTTGGGTAGTTGGAAATTGCCTCAGCATCAGCAATACCTGACCTGTAAAGCCAATTTATAGAACAAATAGATAAACACTACAGGATTGTCTGTTAGGGTGAAAGTTGATGCTGTACTTCATTATGTTAAAACACCATGTAAAAGTAATACACATGCATTAAGAGTTTATCCCAAATGCATCGGAGAGATAAATTAAAACAGATCACTTGGATCATACGGTTTGACCACATCTTTTCTGTACGCCATCACATTTTATGTTTTATTTTTCAATTTATTCTTTGCAGCCAAAACAACACCCTTCATCAAGGTTACCTGTAACAACAAAAACTGCATTGCATGTTTGTTCATTTCTGTACTACCATGACAGACAGTCTTAAGTCGTTCTTCTAAATACACTGGGAATTTTCATCTGTTATCCTTATTTGTGAATTATTTTTCCCTGGGTTACAACAGGCAGACACAGTAAGTGGCTTCATGTCCTACATCCATRGAACTGATAGAAATAACGAACTATGTGACATCACAGCATCTGCTTGTAAGAGCCTTACTTAAACAGATGCTAAGAAAATCTTTGTATAGATTTGGTTTTCCTTTCAAGCACATGGTGCTACCCCACAGAACTACAGACCCTCCCTACCGAGAGGAAGATAACCTGTAATAAAACGCGATGTGCTCTAGGTAGTAGGTCGTGAAAAGAGGAACTCATCATCCATTACTGTAAGACAAGCACTCATCTCCCTTGATTTATGAGATCACCCTTATGTATTGCAAATTGTTGCTAGCTTCAGCTCACTAACTGGGAGATAAAAGCAGGATCACCAAYTTTAGCTGAACAGTCATTTGAGAATCTGGAAATTTCCACATTTACTTCCAGTCTCGAATGATTCCTTCCCCAGATTATTTACAACTGAAGTACTCTGACTACAGACTCATCTAAAGTAGAAACGCTAAGTCTCAGAGACGGGGACAGAACTGCAAGACCACACACTGCCTGGGATTAGACTACTGCACTGGTGAGGCCAAGCCCAGGTGGTTACAGTAATGTACTAAGTCATACCAATCCAGCCTAGAGCAACAAAATATTTTGCTTTTTTACTCTTTCAGTATAGTGTAATGCAGAGGAGACTAAGAATTTCAGCAGCAGCTGAAATAYATACATCCTGTTATTAACTGAAAGCCTGTGTCAACACTGACTGCAGTGAGAACTGCAGCTTTCACAGAATGGCAAAGGGCTTCTCCTTAAATACAGTATAATATGCATCTACACATACACTAATCTAGTTCTGAGCACCAGTGAACTAGACAATACGTAGCCTTTTATTATTATTATTATTAACAAAAGAGGGTTCCTGCCCCCTCCTACGTGTCACCTTTTAGTGATGGTTCAGGGGAAAGCCATCATTCATTATACTTTACTAAACAAGGTTAAGTCCACAGGCCCCTGCAGAAGAGACCGTATCACTGATTAGACATACGGTAGATCAGTGATTATTGGGTGCCTAAGTTAGAACTTTTAGCAGATAAATCCCAACAATAAAGCCTCCCTTAAAGAAGGCTCCCCTGCAGATCAGACTGGAAAACACAAGTGGCATTTGAGATTACTTTCATATGCTCATTACCTCATTTAACACAGGTTACTAACAACCCAGAGCAAGGTGGTCAGCAATCAGTTTCCTGGACACTAAGAGAATAAACAAGAAAAAAGGGAAGGCAGGTTCTTTAAGAAATTGTGTCAGGTCTATCAGGTTTATCTGTTTAGAGTCAAGTGCCTCACTTTTTCAAAAATTAAAAAGTAAAATAAAATAAAATAAAAAAAACCCATTACCACTAAGCAGCAGCTTTATAATCATTTCAAGAAATTCCTTATTACTGAAGGAAGTACATAATTGCTGAAAAAAGAATCAGGAGTGGTCATTACAATTAGGAACCCCTGGGCACATTTGTGACAATACTTGCCTGCTTGCAGTATACGGAGAATCCACCACTGTTCCAACATGCACTGGAAGCGATGCAGGGTAGGAGATTAAGGCTGGTGAGAAGTCTTGTGGAGAAGTGATATATTCAGGAGATTGTGGCTGTTGTGACTGCTGTTGCTGCTGAGCAAGCATCTGCTGCTGTATGAGAGCCTGCTGATATTGCTGCACCTAAATAAGAAAACCAAGTTATTAAAACTCACATGGCCCAGTCTGAAGCTCTTCTGCTACGCAACTTCACAGGCCTTCCAGAAAAACACAGCAAGAGCGAAGAAAGCTTGGTAGCCTCAGCAGAAGCAAGAAGCCAGAACTGTCCAGTATGTAAGTGAAAAAACTGCTCTAGTAAGTCATTCACCGATACTGTTTCTCCTCTTGCAACATATTACTGCTTAAATTATTGCATGCTGAGCATGTGCCACAGCAACAGAAAGAAGCCTGTTTTTATCGGACACATTTCTTGGAAATTTAGAACTAAAGTTGCAGGACAGTTTCTCCTGGTTTTTGAAAAACAGATTATACAAATTATCTTTTTTACTTTACCCATCTCTTTAGGTAAGTGGAAGTTTCCACCATGGTGCAGAAGCAGCATGCAGCACGTAAGAATATTTACTCTTTAGCGAAACCACTARGAAATAACTACATGATGATAGAAGACTTAACTATTTCAAAAGAGTAGCATTAATAGCAGAAATGTTCTTGATGGTTCTTATGAGTCCTTAAAAAATAAAAGATTTMGCCAACGTAATACTTATTACTTCAACGCTTAATCATCAGCAAATGACAAAGTCTGCTTCCAAAAGTATTTCTTCTATTGTACCTTTCAGTGCAGTAACAACATTTGTGCTTTCAGCATGCCGTTAGACAAAGATTCCTCTGGGTTAGTCAGGGCTGCAACCATTATAATTCAGCCAGGCTCACACACATACCATTCCATTATAACATCCAACCTGAAATAACTGTTTTAAGAAATCCAGCAATGTAAAGGTGCCAACTGTACTGTTTTTCGATTTGCTTTTAATGCTTCCTTAAGACTTGGGGATTTTGTATGGGTTCCTCAGGCACCCTTCTAAATGCAACTACTGCATTATAAAGTTACACAAGCACACATGCAATAGGGCCTGGAACAGGAGCGGGAACTACTTGTATTTAGATAACTGAACTACTTAGTCATCTTGGACACATTTAAAGTAAAACTTAAATGCTGTTGTGCTTTCTGTCACTTCTTAGAACAAACAACATTTGTTGCTGTGGTCAAGGCTACTGGAAACCTTGAGCACCAAGCATCCCTCTAATTAGCACATAACTACTCAACATTGATTAGGACATACTCCGTTTAATTTATACAAATGCATAAGCCGACATGAGTTGTCTCGGCTGAGTTCAGGTCAACGTATTCCTCTCGTTTTTTTTGTTCCCATTAAATATTATTTCAGACAGAGAGCTTCTTAGTATTCACCGAGTCTTCTTTAGGTCATTACAATGGCTCAAACTCCTGTACGCTGCTACTTTGCAATGGACTTCTAAATATACCACTTATTTGACGATTGTACCATCTACGTTCCACTCTTGACATACCATAGCAGGATACTGAGATTGGGAAGGTTGCTGCTGGTACATAGATTGCATCAACAGCTGCTGTTGGACCATCTGCTGGTGCATTGCTTGTTGATACTATATTTGGGAAGAAAAACAAAATTCTTTAAGAAGTCATGATCCCCTCTCTTGAAATATATGGATATTTAGAAGAATCACTGGATAAAGCATCACCTCTGTGCCTCAATAGCATTTTTCAGTTAGGCCGCCTCATAAAGYATCAGCTCATTGTTCAGTCACTGCATTTTAACAACAGCGTGCCTGGAAGCTTTGCTGTGTTTGTTCCCCCAAAATGATCACCAGGCTGTTTAACAAAAGATTGTATCTACATATTCTGCACTGCCCTTTACAGTCACGTATTTTAATCACCCCAACTTTTATTATTATTTTCACAAGTACTGAGCCCCTTTGGGAAAAAAACCCAAACAGCCATGCTTTAAATAACAACACCGCCCAGCAGGGCAGGGCAGGGGCCGCAAACAAGAGCAACAATAGGCATGTTGGACAAAATCTGAAAGATTTCATTTGACCTAGCTCCTCTTCCATTCCATTTTCAAATAGTTATGCCATGGTAGAGCAACACRTAAATTAAGTTACTATGTTTGACAGCATGCAAGCTGGACAGCATTAGAATAGGTAGGATCCATGAAAAAATCCCAGCTGACTGAAGAATTACAAAAGGAAGCTCTTCATTGATCAAGAGAACAACTCCATTCAGATGGTGTAGTCTAAAACCATTTATTGCAAGCACAGCACTGTCATCTAGATCATTCTCAACATTTCTCTCAAGCATGCTTACTCAAATCCAAAACCTTTAGTTGGGCAAGACACAGCGCTGATTCAAAGTAAACTGGAGTTCAGGTTTAGGCTGCAAAAGTTAGACAGTGTAAAGGAAACAGCTTTCTAGGATAAATATTACAGTACATATGCAAAGGACAGAGGTGTAATCAAAGTTGAACAGAGAGAGGTGCAATGATCCCTTTCTCTCTCCCAATCAAGTGAAAGTAGTCCATAAAAGCAGAACCACCTAACTAGCATGAGTTTCCAAATGTTATTACTACACAAAACTTGCTGCTATTTTAGGAGCATCTCTAAAAAGCCTAACTTGTACCTGCTGCATATAAGCATCCTGAATTGCAGGCTGCTGTTGCTGGTGATGTAAATGGTGCAACTGCTGTAATCTCCAGTCCCCCTGCTGCAGTTGCTGAAGAACCCTRTTCTGCTGAGGATGGTGCTGACTGGTCCCTTGCGGTAATAACATTTCTTGGCCATTTCCAGGTCGGGCAATTCCTAGAGTGTTAAAAAGACACTATTAACGTTTGATTCCTGATGTTTAACAACGAAACTGCCCTGGCAGTTAGCCTCATTTTTAATCCTCAAGGTTAAATAATTTGTACATCACTTCCCAGTTTGAAAAGCGGTATAGTTGATAGATACTAAAATTTACTGTACATTTCATCTTCTCTGAAGATGCTTTGCAAGCTTATCAATCCACAATTTGTGCTTGCAGAATACAGGACGCTTCCTTGGCACATCCTCCCTTCCCCACCTCCACTTAAAAAAGGCATGAGCCAGAACACTATTGGTTCATACCTGTAATTCTTTAAACAGAAGACTGGATGAATTTATTCAGTCATTTTTGTAGCCTTTTAAGTCAGCAGTTATTAACACACAGTCTCTCTTGCACATATTCTAAAGTTCCCAGGCATGATCTGTTCCTTGTCACAGCAGGACAAGTTTTCCAAGTTGCATGTTATTTGGACACTATTCAGCAAAAATTGTTTACACCTGGGACACTAACATACTCTTTGGCCTTCTGATTGGAGACTTTCCTCATGCCATCCGTGAAGTTGTTCTTCAATGAATCAAAACCTCTGCTTACTAACGTAAAAAGAACCTAACCAAACCACCCCCAAGCACGCACACAACACGTAACAGGGCAGTATCTTCTCTTTTAAAGAGCACCACTGCCAGGTAACGGACTGCCAGTAACTTCCAACCCCTTTGCCTGACGCAAACATGACTAGCGTACAGCATGTCCTCGTTTTCGTTCCACCACAGGTTGAACAGCCCAGTTTCTCCCCCTCTAATATGAGGCAACAAGTATCTTAGTCCTCTGTACAAAGCCTCTCCTCCACATCTCTCCAAGTTAGGTGGGCTATCCTGTGTTTATAAGTAGGGTTTCCATTTGCCTAGCAGAAACAGAGGTGGTGAACAATCGTGCCCATCAGAGCTGACAGTTTAGCACCAAAGACAGGAATGTCAGTCGCTTAAACATTGTTAAGTCAGCATCTTCAGCACTAAGTCAGTACCCTCTGTTCCGCGGCTCCAGATTACATAAGTGCTTCCGGACATGGAGTGGCGCTAGTTCATCTGTTTTTTTTTTTTTTTTTTTTTTTGATCCTAAAAATTATACCCCTTACTGAAAATGCATTTCACACAATTGCATCTCCCTCTGTTTCCCTTCTGTTGTACAAAGGGTGCAATGTGAAACATACTGGTCAATCGTTAGAGGAGTGAAATTTTTATACGGTGTCACCCTACAAATGATAGGGACGTTTTATTGCTATCTTGTGATTTATTGATGCAAAGGAACACGTATTTTTCCTAAGATAAAGGAAAGTGTTTCTTGCTAAACTAGAAAGATAACTACTGCTAGTATATTACTTAGAAGTCAAAAATAAACAATGAAACTTCTCTTCCACAGTCCACAGAGGCAAAGTTACTTGAATTAAAACAGTATTAAGTGCACCCAAAAAAACCCTTCACTTCAATTCTTTGTTTAGTTTTTGCGGCACCTGGTCAAACTCACTATTGGTACATGTAGAGCCTTCCAGAAAAGATGAAAATTTCCTCTTTATCATATTCAAAAACACAGAGATGGAATTAAGACTAAGGTCAATCTTATTAGAACAAGAGAAAAATTCATAACGCATTTTAAGGATTGACCAAAACAATTGAAGACTTCAGTAAGTTACCTTTATGCCCACAATTACTAAATTCACCAGGAACTTGTACTTTGACTGGCGTTGCTGAACTCTGGATCGTCAGAACACTAGAAGTGGCAGTGCTTGAATTGGCCTTTGGTCTTTGTCGAGGTGCAATTGAGGTTTCTGTTGGTCCAACGGTGTCTGTTATTCTAAAAKGCAAAGTTTTCCACAGAAGAGGCTTCATTCAAAACGACTATTTTTTCTTCTTCTTCAAAGTAGACGGCATGTCTTAACAGCTCAATTCTACCTTAACCACATGCTACTCTACTTCTCAGTTGGATCTTAACACCTTAAAACCAGTTATCTAAAATTCACTCACCAGCCCTTCCAATCATAAGGAACATCACTGCTACAGAACACTGTAAAAAGGAGCTCTTTAACAGTCTTGTTCCCAAGGAGATCAAGGCATTAGAAGAAGATGAAATACCTCCCTGTACAAGTTTCCTGTAATTTGCAGTCATGAATACAAGTTGTGTGCAGAGCTTGAGTCAGTCATCCTGTGACTAGAAATATGATTACTGTTCACWCATACAGGAAATAAGGAGAAGTCTCATCTGTTAGGTCAAATCTTTTCTACTTTCCAAAGAGAGGTTCGGCCTCTAGCACTTACATAACCTGTCACTTCCTCAAACTGTTTGGGTCCTCCCTGAAATATTTCAGGGCAGTATAATATTCTGCCAGGCTAATAAAGATATTTGAAACCAAAGAACTACTTTGGAGCTTTCTTCCTATTTTCAGATTATACTCTAGGCAATTCTTAAAATCAGTAAACTACTAAAAAGCAGTAATTCACCATCAGAGCTATAGTACCCAACATCCTGTGTTAGTTACTACTATATTTATATTAAGACACTGTCTSCCTTAGCTTGCTGTAAACTTAGGCCATCAGGAAAATGTTATGTAGGACGAACTAATATCTTCCTAATATTGTCTGACAGATTTAGCTAGAGTTTAAAACATTCCACAGAGCCTATGCCTGCATATTAGCAATGGATGGCAGAGTCAGCAAAACCAGTAAAGTACCAGACCATGACACTACAGAAACATCCACACAGCCCAAAGCACATTTGGTGAGCCCACTCACTTGCTTCTCACTCACAAAAAGCTAATAAAGTCACTGTTAACATCTTCGGAGGAACATAATCTGCTTGCCTAACTTAGTGATCAGTCAGATGGTAGCACCTTTGAATAACATCCTGAAGAATAGTTCGTCCATAACACGCTATCCTGATCCCCCACTAAAATTTTTATTTCAAAACTTACTCATGACACTAAGAAAAAAAAGATCAATTACAGACTGCYAGCAATTAGCTTTTTCCATTATGAAATGGGAATCTTCATTTTCTCTTGATAAATTCTCAACACAATGAAATAAGCAATAGAATAGAACCCAAAGATAGACTTGGAGTATTTGCGGCTTACCTATTCTAATGACTTCTGCTGCAAAAAGCTTTTTATTAAACATATCAAAAAAAGGTTTCAGACAATGGGCCATTTAAAGAAATTAACCAAAAAAAACTGTAATCATACCCTTTGCTCACCTTGCTTTTATTTGGCTTTTTCTAGCAGCTGCCTCACTAGCTGTCATGGGTTCAGGAAGAGTTGAGGGGACAGGAGAATTCTTGGGAAAAATAAATTTGAATAAATTAAAAAAGCAAAATCCTGAAAGAAAGAAATCATTACAAATTGAAGAGAAATACTTGGACTCAAGTTATTCATATTACAAGGTTTTATGCAGAACTCAGTCACAAGGCTGTAAATTTTAAAAGGTTTTAGTATAACAGTTTTCCCATGCTCTGCTAAGAAAGTAATAGCAACCAGTACATTACTAGTCTGAAGCACTAGTATACCAAGTGCTTCATTTCATTTACACACTAACAACCAGTAACAATGAAGCAAGCAATTTCTTCTAAATATTTCTTTCCTAATTTGCTTATGATTGTATAGAAAAAAAAAAATTATCTTAGCCTTCAGTTTAAGGATTAAAACAAATCCTAGCTTTCAGATGAAGTGACAGTAGTTTATTTAACCCACTCAGCTCTTCACCGCAATGCAATATGCACAAAGCAGTATTTAAGCTCTATGGTCCTTCAATTTGCCACTACTGCAAAACACGGCCTAATCACACAAACATTTGTGGTCATCCCTATCCTTTAATCTCGGTTCTCTAGTGTAAGAAACTGACCCTGAAAGTAACTATAAACCAATCGGGCTCCTGCCTCATCATCTCTCACCCTGCCTTTGTGAGCTTTACCACACTCAAAAACATTTTTTTCACYGCTGCAGTCTGGAAGGGTAACTCCCAGCTCACTGACAGCACACAACAAAGTACAGGGATCAATGTAGAAGAGAAGCTTTAAAATGTCGAAGTCCTAACTTCTCCTGCTAGCTTTACAAAACTTGGAAGATTCAACTTACTACTTCCACCCCTATGGTCCCAATCACTCAGTGATAAATAATATTGGCAGCTAAAGCACTCAAAAGTCTCTCACTTACAGCWGTTATCACCACGGTACTAGAAGCCTTGACTCCTCCATCAATAAGCTATCCCCCTTCCTGCAGTGCTAAACCTCATCCTGAACGGCAGGCAGCACCAGTGAGGGAAGAGGTGAGACTAGCTCTCACAAACCATTCAAGATCAATAATCAGCAGGTCTGAGTGTCAAGTTTTGACAACGGCCAAGTGGAAAACAATGAATTCAAAGCCAAATACCAAGAGCATCCTCCGTCCTTTCAGTTCCATGAATGTTGCTAACTAATCCTAGCCTCAACCATAGTCCAAAATCCTCCTTTTCTCTGAAACAGCATGATCACCATGACTCCTAATAGTTTAGCAAAGTACCATCAACTCTCTCGACCCTGCCAGCACCTCTGACACCACGATTCAGAGAGCTTAGTAAAAGAAGGATCATACTGTAGTGCTCTCTGCCACCAGAACAGGCAGAAGTTACGGTCAGAGTATCATTTCAAACCACTCCTCCTCTATCCTTCAAATACCTATTTATAAGCCATGATCTGTCACAGGTTCTAATCTGCTGCTTCAACAATTCAAGAATCTCTCGATTTAACTTCATTTAACCAGCAGAAAATGGAGATTTGGGGGAAGCAGTGAGGGAAGAAAGGGAAAGGTTAGCTCAAATTCCACATGCAGAAGCTCCTTCAGTATAGTAAAGAAAGTACATCCAGATCCRCTCAAAAATTACGGCCAACAACAGTCAATTTTAAATAGTGCTTCTGAAGACTACCTAACCAGAACTACTCAAGAGTCTAGCAAAGAAAAAGACACTTTTGACAACTGAAAAATAAACTGCTGTCCAAGACAGGAGACTGGCGTAGACCCAAATGAGGACACTTATTTCTCACCTTGCTGTGAAATATGGTAGAGGGAGGGAGATAGGCACACACATTTTTCTTCCCTTCCAACCCCCCTGGCTCCCCCCCCCCAGGTTTGCAAGTTGTGCTAGGGAAGGCAAGCACAACCAGAGAAAACAAGAAGAAACTGAAACTAGGGTGTAGATTGCTGCTCTTACTGCTAGCACGATAGAGAAGTCATAAAAACCCARCTTGACGTCGTAAGACAACTCTAGGCACTTGTACACAGCTCTGCATGGCATAGGGCAAAAGGCAAAGCAAGCTAGGAATTCTTTCCCTATGCGAACAACCCAATAAACCGACAAATCTTCACGTCATTTGAATGACTCGATATTGCTGTCACAGTAAGGAATATAAYAAACCCCTCAATTTAGGAAATGTCAGACTCGCATATAAACTAAGGGTAGAAACACAGGCTAATCAAGAAACTATTGTTTTCCTTTGCAGTTCAGTAAAGTCCTTCCAATGTATTACTGTAACGGCGAAGGATGAGTACGAAAAAAAGGTTCATCCAGAATCAACAGAACTACTCTTTTGACACTTCACACAGTGACAACACTAAGCTTCCTACTGTCAGTAAGATAAATTTCTACAGCGTGATCTAGTGTTATAATAGAATCTAATTCTATAAGATTTAAGACACTAGTAAGGGTTAAAAGCACAGAGCAGGTTTCAYTACACATCAACATAATTCATGAACTTAAGCCCTCAAAATTAACTTTTTGTTTGGAAAGGTAAAATTTCATGAAGTCCAGTATCTGCACGAGATGTATTCTGTTCCATGTTTTAAAGACCAAGTTTTGAGAGGAAACAAAACTCTCTCACTTGATTTAGTGGACTCTTTTAACAGTGCTAAGACCAGTCTACAAAATCTACTAAAAAAATGGAGAAAATCAAGGACTACTTACATTAATATTGGACACTGGACAATCCTTTCTGGCAAGTTTAAAGGCAAAGTAAGATACTTGAAAGATATCGGGTCTCTGTTCTTGATCTGGTTCAAGCATATATCCTGCAAAAATTGGTAAGACTGGTTACTGCTTTTTGAAAGCATAACACCAGTTAAGCAGTGTGCTAAACGCAAAAACAAGGTAAAGCAGCTACTCTTGTCAACTGAGTTTACACYTGAAAGAATTATTACTACTGCTCTTCCTTTTTATGCTTTTTGTCAAGTCAAATACCTTATATAGTCAAATGCAACCAGTGAAGAGGTATCCTGTTTATTGTTACTCTTCTCAACTGTGAAAAGGACAGTTCAACTGAAGTACTAAGTCGTTACTTCAAACACAAACAGAACAATGCACTGCACTGGCATTTACTAAGGTTGATATCAAACTCAGTCAGCTAATGGTAGATGCACAGATATATCTGTTTTATTATTGACTTCAGACTARGGGTCTACATTATCTTCTATCTTGCATGTTTAATCTTCCACAGAAACTTATTTTTGTAAAAAAGCAGAAGAGCTAGTTGAATGGATAAAAGGACTTTTTCCAGACAAGGCATGGAACATGGAACGTCCCTCTCAAACATAATCTTCCCAGATAGAGACTACGAAATTCATGCAGGCAGAAATTCTCATTTAGAAGGATTAAGTTACCTTTTCTTTCCTTAAAAAATATGTTCGAGAACATAACCCTTGAAGACAAGTAGAAAAAAAAACCTTAAAATCAAATGTCTCCTATTATCTAGTGTTTTTCAAGCAAAAGTTACTCTATATTGTTTATAAAATGGAATTGCTCATACAATCGTGAAGTCTTGCCTAAGTGACAGCAGAGCCTAAACACACAGTAGATCTAAGAAATAATAATAATAAAAAAAGCAAAGTCTCCAAAAACTGTTCAGCTACAGAGAAATAAAAATTGCATAGGTTTTTCTTATTCTCTTTTTAAATAGGAAAAGCTGAGTTAAGTTTCCAGAACGGTACAGTACAGCCAGCTTGTAACAAAATTTCGAGACAAACCTGGAAGTTTTAACGTTAATATAAATGCTACACAAATGTTATGATTCCGCTAAAATCTATTACATCCAATACAGTTCCCACTAGGCTGTATTTTTAATGCATTTTTAAAAATAAAGCAGATTTCAATTAATATTGGCATTAAAATTAAGTAGAAACGGAGCACTTATGAGGTGACTCCAGCCACTTGATTCTGAAATCTTAGATTCAYGAGGTGGAAAAGGTTTGGCTTGCTACTGTTCCCCCCCCACCTTGTAGAACAGCTGAAAAAGCCAGCGCTCTCTGAAACACCTCTCATGACCAACTTTCATTCCAAATGAAAAGAAGGAAAGTTGACTTTTTGATATTCTTCCTCACCCACATGTATTCTGTGCCAAAAATAATGTTTATCTTTGCACAACAATTAGCTGAAACTTAATAAATCAGAGTTCATGATTATAAGGAAAAGGATTAAATCTGTACTAGTCCTGAAAAAAAAAAAAAAAMCACTGTCTCCATTCATGGAGAATAACATTTAATCGCTTGTAAAGTAGTGTTACATTTTGTCAGTTATTAAATATTCACACAAGTCTAGATAACTTACTTTTCAATTCTGAACATAAGCACTAAAAAGTGTTTTGGATTTGGTATTCATATTAGATAAAGCATGAACTGTGTGCTCTATACATTCAGAACTGAGAAATAAATTTAAAGAGCTCCTATTTCCTCAAGTTTTCATGTTGTGTCACATGTGTTCACTTTTTTGGAGTGAACTTGTCCCAAATTTGAAATAGATGCAACTGAAAATTCTGATTACTGCTGGAATATTACATCTGATATTCTGTATTCAAATGAAGATACAAGTCACTAGCCTGAGAACTCATTTTTCCCCCAGATTTTCTTCTGTACCCTCTATACTTGCAAACCTTTACCTGAGGCAATGCCCCACAGTTTTGATTGCACCCAGAACCTCTAGATTCATATTCTGCTATATACCCCAAAACTGCTGCAAAATCCTCTCTACTGTGATTCACCTTTCTACACCGAACTTGAACTTCAGGTTCATCTAACTAACCGTATCTGTCTAACTTGAAAAGCGAAACGAAACAAAAAAAATCCCCTATTTCCTGCCTGATATTGCATAAAATATATATACTTAAGAGCAACTATGCATAAATTAAAAGCTACCATTTTCATTCCTCTTCTTCCCTGGTGCTTAAGATGACCTGTGACAGAAAAAGCAAACCAAGAAGCAACCAAAAGGTTGCGGGGTATTTTTTTGTTTGCCTTTTTTTAAAAAAAAAAAAGCCAAAAAACAAACAAAAAAAACAAAAAACAAACAAAACTTCAGGAGTTTTCTTCTGAAAGAAGAGGTATAAAAGGTACAAATTAATTTGCCAGGTCTTCGAAATGTTCTATTCTACTTCGGTTTTCATGTTATCAGCTGATGACCCAGCTTACAAGGGTTGATTTTAAAGGACTTTGTGCTTCAGCCAACAGGCCCACTTCTGGAGCAGTTTCCCAAAAGCATTCTCTTCRTTTTTGAAATCCCCCTGCAGGCCAACACCTCCATTCTGCACCCCGTTCTCTGGTGGGCACAGGGATAAGCAGGCCTCTCTTCCAGGGCAAGAGCAAGAGGTCCACAGGAGATGAGAGTCAGGAGTAACTCCCGCTGCTCACTGAACAACCCAGCCCCTCTGCACTATTTATTCAAGTCACTTCTCCGTACCAACAGGGTCTTGAGAATTTTATTTCATTTCTGAAACAAATAGTTCAGTTCTGTGCAAATACTTACTTATCAAACAATGCATATTATGAGTATATCGAGAATTGTCCGGAACGGTAAAACTTCCGTCACAAATAGCTACTTGACTCTCTCCAAAGGGAAGTGAAAAGAAACAAAGTTTATACAGCAAGCAGCCAAGTGCCTGTATTAAAAAAAAAAAAAAAAGGAATAAAAAAAGGCACTGTGAAAGGATGAAAATAAACCACTAAACAATAACAAAGCGCCAACAAGAAACAAACGGCATCCTAGCTCTGGCTGACACTTGCACTGGTATGTAGCAGCCACATGATCAAGCGTTCTGCTGACGCGATAAGCCGGTATAGAAAGCGGTGCTACAAAAGCTCTTCTTCCCACTGACTCATACGTTCAACCACAAGTAACTACTAAAACTAAAAAAGCTGCATGTGTGTACTCACATGACCCAGAGATACTACAAGTGTTTTTGCTGAATTTAGGCTAATTACTTCACTGTGATGGCTTTTAAGTACATCACCTACTAACTTGGCCTTACCTTATCACGCTGCCCACATGCTGCCATGAGAAACCACTGACAACTACCAAGCAGTAATTAGAGCCAAGAGAAAGGAAAAGGCCTAAACAATTACTCAACTCAAAATATTCATCACAAATGGCATTCACTTTACATGGGAAAGACGGTGAAACCTCCCTCTGTTTGGGAGACTCTGCCACATACAGCTTCTCTCATCATTTCAGAGAAATAGTTTTMCCATTAGTCAATGTGGCTTTTAACCTTTTCTTACTCTTAATGAAAGCTCCACAATTCATATCTCATTTTTTTACTTACCCAGATATCAGCCTTGGTAGTAATTGGTTTCCCTCCATACAGGTTTATCATTTCAGGAGCTCTGTATGATAGCGTTGTATACCTAACGGTACATAAAAGAGGAAACAAATAAAAAGCTTGCCTCGGGACCAAAGGCACCTTTTCTAGTGTCCATTCACATCTAAGTTTCTGGTATTCTTCCAGAACTTTCTCACACCACTTAAGTCACTTATTGCAATCCCTTCTAAGGGCAAAGAGAATATCTRTAGTAGCTACATAACATTGATTATTCAGGATAATGATTTTTAGGTCAGCTAAAATTCACTCTTAAAAATATCTCCCCGGGACGAGTATTTTTCTAACTTAGCATCCCTCTGCTTATATACTTCAATTACCAAATAGTCACATGAAACACCTGAGTATTCCACCTCATACTGAAATATACAGTAGGCACATGTCAAATAATTACGTCTCAAAAAGTATTTCAAAACCTGTAGTCAAGAGTATTTTTATAGCTGAAAGAAGTGACATACGACATTATAACTTGAAAAAGGTCTGTGTTTATTCCCCTGCAATAGTTAGCATGAAAGGGCAAAAACAACCCAGTGTGTTTATTGMTGAAGCATTGTTAAAGTTAAAATAATTTTCTGATCAATCTTGGAAGAAAGGACACAGAGAATTTCATCAGTAAGACCATACGTGGACTTATTTTAACAATTAAGAATTGCTGTCCCTTTCATCTCAGACACTCAGCATGCTCTATTAGAATAGCACAATTTAAAATACCAGACTCCCAAAACCAGACGCTCACCATGGGTATATTGCAAACTGCTTGATTTTCAAACTCCATGCTATTTTAAATGCCTTATTCTACTCAAGAGTTTCAGCTTTGCAAAAACTATCTCTGAATAAATGGGAAAATCTCCATTAACAAACAGTTTTGCTATTCTGCCTCACTCATTCCAGTATTTATCCAACTACTAAGTTATAACTCACGTTAAGATATGCGCACATTTCTGCTTATTGGGGTGCAGAAGATCAGTGAGTAATACACAGACTTTCTGAGAGCACATTCAGTGCTTCTACAAAGTCACTTGAAAGTAAAGCAAACTTACTTTTTAATTTCTTCCTCAACCAAATTAACACCATCTTTTTGAGGATTTAGAAATTTGTTAGTGGCACTGCCRAAATCACAGAGAACGTAGTTTCCACTATCGTTTAACAATATATTCTCCACCTTCGAAGAAAATCAACAGAGAAACAGTAACATTAGACACAACAATGGCATTAATCCTCAATTGTTAAAACCCATTTTTCCCCTCACACTCACACAAGAAACAGGCTGAGTTTTCAGAAGAATCAGGTAACAAACTTAGCATTAACTGATGTTGTCTTCTGGTTACAACTCCTGCAAAAGCAAGTGTTTCCCTAACTAGAAGCCAAGCTCCTAAAACACTTCAAAATAACTGAGAGTGTATGTAGGAAGTAGATTGCTCCACTTCAGATAAATGTTCCTTTTCATTCAAAGTTCATACCTTTAGATCCCGGTGCACTATAGGAGTTTTGCACTGATGCAACCTGGCAACAGCTTCACAGGTATCACAGAATATTCTCATTACTTCTGATTCGGTAAAGCCTGTCTGCAGGCGTTGATTCATCTGATTCACAACTTGCCCAGCTAAAAAAAAAAAAAAACAGCATAGGATTTTAAGTACTTGGTATGATTTACAGTAGTAAATGCTTTTCACACGCAAAAAGCCCCAAAGTAAGATAAAACAAAGTTTTCCACAGTCACTGAATTATAAAAGTCCTTCATTTTCCAAGCTGGCACTCCTATGCCCCTAGACAGAAAAATTACCATCTCAAACAAGCAAACAAAAACCTTGTGACAGAAATCACTTTGGGACAAACTGCTGCAAACAAAAAAACCATTTATCACATGAAGACGTTCCCGAAAAACGCTTCTTGCGTTTAGATCAACAGCCAAAATGCTGTCAGTCTGAACAGAGTTCACTTGAATTCATACTCTAGACAGCCTTTCTTTGTCTCCCAAAAAGACAAAGAAACAAGGGAGATCTGAACCCACTTTAACAGAAATGCCCTCGTGTAACCTCTTGAGAGGCTTTTTCTTGAGAAGCAGGAACTATCACTTTGCTTTTAGAGGCAGTTTTACCACATTACCCTTCTCTTCCTATTACAGTGCTTACTCACCACAAACAGACCAAGCACAACTCATGAGCTAGGGGCCATGAAGAGCGTTCCTTCTATACAAACATCTTTTGAAAAAGGAAAAAAAACCTAACAGTCAAGTCATTTGAAGGCTTACTTCTGTGTGTCTTCAAAATTAAGTGGGCAGAAATTAAATATAAAAGTAAGGGAGTGAGTTTGCGTGGAGGGTTTACGTGGCAACAAACCACCCACAAGCCAAATTCAGGAAAGTCCAAACCAGTGAGTTAATCTGAACACCGAGAAGCTGGCTCCTACGAATTGCAACAGGTACAGAAGTATTTCTTTAACATTTACTACTACGACTAAGGAAACAGGGTCACCGACGGAGTCTGAAGTGGGTTCGCACAATATGGGTGGAAATTCACCCATAAAAGAGCACTATGTCACCACAGGATGGAGGGCCAAAAGGTTAGATATGAATTGTCACCTTCTCTCCTCATGTCCTTTCCAAAAAAAGTACATGACTAAGTCTTTATTTGGCTCCTCATGGTACAGATAGAGCAACTTGTTCTAGGTGCTGCTTCTACCAGAAACAAAAACAATGTAAAACTCAGTTGAAAGTATTTTAAGAGCCTTATGGACAGTGGAAGGTTTTTTCCCCTCCTCTAAAAATATTTTCTACTTGCAGCACTTGGCCTATTTTCAGCAAGTTTACTCTAATGCCTGTGTGCAGTGGGGAAAACTTTGGAACCACCTGTTTTGAATTCATTGGTTTTATTTTACGGTGCAAAATAAAGTTACATGACAAAATAATGGTTCTGCGTCCTGCTTATGATCTGCATCAATGCTTACTATATTATGCCGACTTATAAAAAGTCATTTGTCAGGTAAGAGCCTTGCGCACACTTTGTTTTCCAATTTTTGCTATCAAATTACATTCTAACCACATACTCATTAGCAGAAACAATGAAATGGAATCATTCCACATTCTATTTATATAAATTTTTCTATTATGTCAAAAAACACTCAATTACAGAGTTGTACAACAATGACTTTTACATTTTCAACACGTTCAACACATTTGATCCTTAACTACCAACAAAACAAAAATGTGAAAAAAAGTAATTGGATTCCAGTTGCTGGATTTGTACTTTATCCTTTTAAATTAAAGGGAAAACATTACATAAGAACCCCAGATTAGCAATATGAATGTGTTATTTGCATTTACTCTGAAAATCAAAGAATAATCTCTTACCTCGACAATATTCCATGAGAATGAGTACCTCCCAAACATTATCACTTACAGAATTAACAGCACAATCCAAATAACCAACAATATTCTTGTGCCCAGACAACTCTTTCTGAAAGACAGGGGGAGAAAAAAAAAGTTATACTTCAATATAGAAAACATTAATCAAATGAAAGAAAGTACAAATTCTGAATGTCATTCAGAAAATCAATTTAAGCAAGACCATGCCTCACATCCGCGACTTGTTTACCAAGTACCCACAAACAGAATATGTTTGAAGTCCATCACTGCCAGCAAATTCAGTGTTGAAGCCACAGATGGAATACAGTACAACAGCAATTCAAAACAAAAACCTGATGTGCTACTGACTGGACARTGCAAAGAAGTCCAAATCACCGTAACCTAAAACAACACTGAGTRGTGGTATCAGACAGCCTTGATAGGTAATAGATAGGAAAAAAAAAAAGTTATTCTTGGCTCCTTCAAGGTAAATTCCAGACAGGAACACTATAAATGAAGAGGTGGCAATATTGCAGAACAATTGCTTTATTGCTTTTTTTTTTTTTTTAATGTTGAAAGGAAACTGAAACTTACACAGCTGTAGCCAGAACTATCACAAATTTAAAAACATGTAAACAAATCAAGTTGTCCCAAAGCAAAAACCCAAGCTGTCTTACATGTGGGATTTAAGAAAATTTATATTACACATCTGACAATACCAGTGTACTCATCTGCAACGCAGAATTCCTGCCTATGTGACAAGTTATAGATAGCAAAAAAGGACCTCTTCTTGGTAACTCCACGGTGGTTTCTACGATTACAACATGTTTAAGCTGGAAGTACTTGGAGATAGAGAGAAATAACCTTTGTAACACCTGTTGAAGAACAACAGGACAGATTTTCTTTTGCCATGTCAACCACTAATACATTTCTTTTATTTTTAAACAGCCACCAAGTAATTATAAACCAAAAAGCACTCGGGGGGGGGGGGAATTCTAGTTTCTCTTTTTTTATTCTTGATCAGCTCAAAAATAAAAATCAGGTAATGTATTCTAATTACATAGTGGAGTTCAAAGTTTTAAGCTACACATATCAATTATCTCAATGCTGGATGGTTCAAACACACGCTTAAGCCTACTGAAGATGACGATACTTGTGCCAGTAACCAGCAGCATCACTCAGCTAACTGAACTGTAACACATACAGGACTTACAGAATCGAAGTTATCACTTCAGAACCAAAAGAAGCTACTTTGTTTTTATTATTATTATTTATTGGAAAGCAAAGGTACTGACAAAACGATCAACTACGGAATCAAATACATTCTAACATTTGCTTTAGGAATTTATCATGTACTAACCCCATGCTGAGTATTAGTTTCCAGAAAGCACTAGCTGCACAAAGTCAAGACCATAAGGTCAAAAGAAAACGTGGTCTAGAAGAGCTTGCCATTAGAGAGAAGTGAGGTATCATATAGGTATTGTAAATGTGTGCATTCTACAATTATAAGTAATGTGTTACTTACCATAATTGTAATTTCTCTCTTGCAGATGTTGAGATCTGGCACACTATTAACATACATTCGTTTCAGTGCGCAACGTATTCCACCGTGGGTACGTACCAGAAACACAGTAGAGAAGCCACCTGCAGAAGACAACTACAAATGAATGGAGCTAACTGAGACTGTTACTCCTCTAACCAACATCACTATACGCTAAGAAACGAATGAAGAAGTGCGCATGCCAGCCTGAGTGAGAAGCAATGAACACTTCCTAAAAATTGCCAGGACAGCTCAATCAGAACTCACTCACATGAAGTTTTCTGGACAAAAACTTAAGCAGCTTACAATTACGTTACACCACTAAACAGAAAAATGTTTTTTAATATTTTCACATTCAAATTATAGCCTCGTGTAAACTCTGTATAGTCTGTTTTGCCACTACCAACCCTGAATTATTTTCAGAATCTCACCTGGAAATAAGACCAAATTGAAAGTATTCTCCACCCCTTCACAGCTTTTAAACCCTCCAGTATTTGATGAAGTAAATTCTTATTCTTTTCCTAAACCTACGTTTTAAAATTCAAGGAGTAAGATATTAAGCCAAGAGTCATTAGAAATATGCAAGAAGTTTTGTAAGTTTTCATTTTAGGATGGAGACAGGAAGAAACCAAAGTCATTAATAGTGCCAGCAGGGAATCACTTCCTAAGTAATGTTTTTATTCAAATCCATGTTGAACACAGATGAAATGGAAACATACTACCATTGGAATAAGAATGCTCATGATCGCAGTAGTCGTGGGAACATGAGCACTGTCAAGTTCATCCACAAGTCAAACACCTGAGTCCTTCTCCCAACCTCAGTGTCAGGTTTTTCCTTTTCTCTTCATTAGTACAGGAAAAGCACATGAAATGTTATTATACACAGAAACAAAGTGAAATGGCCTACACAAAAAGTAATCCAAACACTCGTGCAAACCAAAGGAAATAACAACCCTCAGTCTTGTCTCATGTTAATCCTAACTACTGCTCAGGGCCTACAGCAAATTATGTTAACATCAGCTCAAGTTTCACACACACTGCTTTGCCACAGTTTTCGGAAACCTGCCTCATAAGGGAGCTCAAATCAATGCATACCTCCCTTGACTGAGTGTCTGCCTGATGGCAAGCCAACTATTACCATGGGAACTTTCAATTAGCACAAAACCTAACTTTTACAATCAGGACAGAAATATGTAAACTAGAATGATTAACTATTCTGATAATGATGTAGCCAACTGAAATGCAGATGTTTCAAGTTTCCTGATATAGTCTGCCAGTAGCATTTTTAAAGTCTAATGCATCTCATCTGATAGAAATCTCATCAGAAGTCTGCATGAAAATTTACAACTGAGGAAGGTTAATTCCATCAGGAACTTTTCTTTTACATAAAATACCTATTATTTGTCTAAAAGAGCATTAAAAATGGGATGCTATGATGTCAAAACATAATTATTGTCAATTTTAACACTTCAGTCTAAGTTCTTCAAAAACGTTATCATAAACTTAACCTGCTTAACAAAGGGTACTCCCAAAATATTAACAGACACATGCTCTTAAGTTACTCAGGTTCTAATGTAAAGTTCCAGCGAGGCCAGAAATGTTCCTACAGGGCTCCCCTAACACCACGTTGGGGCATTACACTAACAGATTGATGTGCAGACCATTCTTAATGGAAGATTTTTAAAAATAATACTCGTAGAGAATTCTCTACAACTAGCAGCAGGACAAAACCAAAGTACTGGGTTTCAAGTTTACTTGATAATCACTTTCATGAAACCACAGCAGATGTGATCCAAGGGGGGGGAGGGGAGAAAAAAAAGAAAAAGGAGTGAATTGAGAAATCTGAATATTCTGACAAATGCTCTTTTTGCCATTAGGTGGCATTATTAACTAATACTTGAACCTGAAAACAGCCATAAAAGCAGACCTGCTCCCCATCTTGCCCAGCAGTAGGTATGTAACCTYGAATGATTTTCCATCAGTTAATGTCAACATTCAAAAATGTCCGTGGGATCTTTCATCAAAGAACTAACTCTGAACAAAGCTCCATTAGGTAGATAAATATTTACAGGAACCCTAAAAGTAGTCAGTGCTCTGGAAATCTTTGTCCAGCAAAACTCTAATCCGTGAACCTTCTCAATAGTCTCCGACACCAAACTTCTCACTGAAAACACCACAGCTAGCAATCATTAGTGCTGTAAACATTTACAGGTCATTTTTATCAGTTTGTCCTGAACACTTAAAGGAGCACAACCCACTGAAGGGCTTTTTGATATGCACACACACGRACATATATACACACACACGCACACACATTTTTTTAAACTAATGACAGGAAGTGAAAGACCCTCTGAGACAGGCAGAAGTTTGCAAAGCTTGAGATTTTCCTAGAAAACTTTTATGAAAACTCTTGTAAAATGTTGCTATGTTAATAGGAAGCAAGGAGGAAATAAGAAAGGAGGAAATAAGAAAGCAAGTCGTATGCATTTTCTAGTCAAACGTTTTACGGAAACAACCGGAAACAGAGTAGTTGCTTTCTCACAGACACTCAGAATTAAAGCCTGAACAGAACTACACTTCCACATGTAGGTCAGCATAGGAGCTTGGATTTTGGCAGTATTTTTTATAAGCTGAAGAAATTTTTTAATTTCTTACACCAGTGAAGACATCCACCGAGTCTTCCAGAACAAAATGCATCCAAAACAACACTTAAAAACAAAACTGTCAAATGCTATTGCACATAAAAAGATGATAATGAAGTTCCAAATTTTAAGCCACCAGCTTTCCTACACACTTCCACTCTGTATCACCCATCATGGCAATTCTGGTTCCCTTCTTAAATTCCTGTAACTTGACCCACTGCAACACACACTCAGGTCCCAACTCCCTCATGGCATCCCATAGGCACCTCATCTTCCCAAAGATGAGAAATACCACAACATGCAGCGGCTGGCCCCAGGACAGGTATGCAGAGACTAATCGGCGAGCGCACATTCTTTGCCTTCCGGGTGACCAGTAAAAACTCTGCTGACTTTGAGGCCTTTTCAGAGGGAAATGAGGCCAAAGTTTCAGGTTCTCTCATTAATGGAAGCAGCAGAATGTATACCATCTTTGATAAAAACTTGACAAAAAGGATGTAATTTCATACATGCCCAGACTCTCAATACATTTGGTGACACAGTTACGCTACCTTCACCACCTTTAGCCATTAGAGTATTTTAGCACAGCAAGCAAGCTTACCTTTCAGTAAACTCTTTCAGGTACTTACTAAAAATTGTCGCTAATGTAGATTTCCTAAGAGGCTTGTATACCAGGCAGAAGCAACAAGCAAGTTTTTTCRTACCACGACAGCTGCAGTGGGCTTGACCAACCCGATAAGGCCTATGTCAGCTTCAAAAAAAATTATCTAACAGCAGCACTGGTAAGTGTGAACCAAAATGAAGCACTCCAGAYAGAGGCACTGTATCCAAGACTCACTTCTATTATTCATAGACCTACAACTTAGAATCACTAGCTATTTTCCAATCAAAATTAATATTCACACRTCCTTTTTATTGTATGCCAGAGTGCTAGAGTCTAAATATCATTGCTATCTCCTCCTCCCCTCCGCCCATTTTTGACAACTGTAGGAACTAGGTATCTTAAAGTTTTATTTCCATGAAACTCAATTGAAATTCAACAGTGAAAAGCTGTGCAAGACAGTYGCATTACATAAGTCACAATTCCTTAAAATACTAAGCTAAAAYCCCTTTTAGCATCCTCAATAGTTTCATCCATGAGGATAAACTTCACAGAACCAAAACTTGCAAGCTTGGAAGAATAAGCTCATTACAAAAAAGTTCAACAAGCTGGTACTCATAAGTCTTTCTTACCTTGAATAGTCATCTCTTCCATCTCAGTCAACCACTTTTGGAGCCTTATTAACTAGCTAATTAGCAGTGTCTGAACCCAAGTTTAAAACAAATCCACACACTTACAGTGATGACATTTTCAGCTTCTTATCCCTATATCCATTTCAGTACAACTCTGAAAAACGTAAAGGGTCTCACCTTTCTGCTTACATCTTCCCACATTATTCTTGGCACTCCAACAAGAAGATTGTGAAACTGTCAGAACTGAAAATATCTTACTCTGGTAAAACAAAATATGACTGAAGATTGCTCTGCCACCATGACTACCTTTCAGACTGCTCACTACAGTTCTATCGAGAAACACCAGAAATACATCAGCCAAGAACAAACATTACGCACRCTTTAGAGACACACAACAAAATTGAAGAGTTTTTTTTAAATACTCCATTAAAACATACAGAAGCACCMAGTGTTATACCTCCAACTGGCTGACTAAATCCTCAAGTTTCAGACAAACGAAACATAACTTTCACTGACAAGGAAATTGTACACAGACTAAAATATAACAATTACTACCCACACTTTACCAATTGCTGATCCACARCAGTTTACTACAGTCGTTCTTAAGAACAGCAAGGTATAAAAGTTTCCCTACAAACGCTTTCAAATCTGGCTGTTAGAGACAGACAGTGATCTAAGCCTTAACATTCACTTCCATTTACATACAAATAGTCAAAAGTGAGCATTTATAAAGATAGCCATTTTACATCAAAWTTTTTTTCACCTATAGCATTTCCATCAAGCTTTTCAATACATTTCAGTAGTCTGAAATGAATAAAGCAAGCTGGGAAGCTATAGATCAAAGCTCTTCAAACAAGTATTACACCAAACACTGGCTACTGCTTCATGTTTTCCCCTCTTCTCTGTCTATACCATCAGCACAAACGGGTATTTAATAATTTACTTTTAGAAAAGTGCCTTGAGTTTAAAGAGAGAACAAATTTTGAAAAAGCTAACCCTTAGAGCTTGGACCTGAAGAAAGGCTTTATGCCTACATCACTTTGTGTACATCCACTCTCTGTTACTCCAGATCTATAAGTTGACCAGATGTCCCCAACATCTACCAAAATAAAGTACACCCGCAATCAGAGATGGCCTCATTCATAAGCTGCATACCTCCTAGAACTGTATATCCTTCCCAGCTTTATAGTTTGCAAGCCCTGCACACAAGCTCAAATCATTTTAGAGACTATGAACCTACTAAAAATACAGAATGAGACCAGACTTTGAAAGCAACAGTATGAAAGTCCTGCAGATAGGCTCCAAATGAGGCTAAAAAGCAAAAATCTTCTTGCAAGTCTACAGCAAAGTGCAGCAGCAAGGCTTCATTAAGTGTTCCAAGCACACGCTCTCCACTAAAGTATATTTTTTGCTGAAGAAATCCACCTCCAAACAAAATGACCTTATGAGCAGCACTGAAGACACCAAAAAATCCAATTTAAAAAAAAGTTAAGAGGACAGCAGCAACCCCTTCTCCACCAAAACAAAAACATGACCTCTTGAAAAGACAGCTCAGAAGATCCATGGGCACTTCAGTATAAACTACTTGGGAAGATCTTCTTTCAAGAAGTATTAAGCTTAAGTGCGTTGTTTTTACAAGGAATCTTGAGAAAATCCTGCTCTGCCACAGCTATCAATTAACCCGGGTCAAAAGTCTTTCCATGATGTTTTATCACATCTCCATGTCCTTTATAATAAAAACAGTGCATTACTGAAGTAACCAATCACAGTATTTCTGTGATTCTAATATATTGCTACACTGCCAGAAGTAATTGAAAACTTCAGTCAGACTCAAAAACTGCATGATAGTTGAGAATCTACATGTTATCAGAGATTTATCATGATTTTCAGACCTTATGAAGAATTTTTGCTCAAGAGTTCAGTTGTTGTCAATGACTCAACAGGACAAGGAAGCGTTCTCAGCACTGAGCATTCAGGTAATTCTGCCTTTGCATTCCTGAAGCACCCCATTGAATAAATTAGTAGTTTTCCAGCAAAGCCAGAAGATTCCCGGCAACCGTCATAATATCTCTTGTTGGTACGCTGTGCTTGCTGAGTAAGGACAAGGGTCATCCAGTTTTCACCATCCATGTACACTGCCATCTTTTAATTGCTTAAACACCGCTGCCACATTGCGTCCACCACCGCTAGCCCTGAGCCCAGCAACAGCACATCATGTACGGAGAAGGTGCCGTGTGTCAGCTGTCTCAACTATCCTGGCTGTACTGCCACTGATCAAAGGCGTAACACCTGCACATGCTCATTTTCAGGAAAGCTCTGTGAAGTGGCCTTCCTGCTGAGTAAAGGCAGTCTTAAATTACAGAACAGCTGAGTTTAGAAACTACCTCTGGAGATCTTCTGGTCCAACCACTCTGCTCAAGCAGGGTTAGCTACAGCACGCTGCCCAGGACTGTGTCCAATTGGGTCTCGAGTATCTTCGAGAGACTCATCACCGCTCCACCACCTTTCTGAGCTACCTGTTCCGGTACTCAACTCGCCTCAAATCACACTACCTTTACCCTCAAATTACGCTAAGCAGCAAGAAAAATAGATCACATGAATTTCATAGTCTCTAACCAATATACGGTCAAAGGTTTCTCAGACCACTGAGAAAGCAGACCACTACATGCCTAATAACAAAAAAGYAAAAATGTAATAGTGCATTGAAGTATCCATTCAAAATGCTGCATACCATAGATCGGAAGCAAGTGCTGCACTGATTCATTAAAAACTGTTATGAGGGCATAGTCACTTGGAATACCCTATGTACATGCATACACATGTTTACGTATACTTGTGTGCATATATTTTTAGTAAAGCACATTCCTCAAGTCCCAGTCCTGAACATAAGGCTCCGAGTAAGAGCTCCATCTGGAAAAGCAGTTGACGGATGCTGCCTGGAAGCCCAGGAGCTCAGCATTCCAGAAAATAAGAGTAGAAATAGCTCACTATGTTTAAAATAATCCACTTCTACGTGCCAATTTTGGACTTAAATATTTCCCCATTTTGAGTGTGCAGACAATGCATTCAAAAAAGACATACCACTACCAAGAAATTCATTTTTTCTACTGCCCACACAAATTCCCACTGCGTAACGCTCTCTGAATATCGCTGCTAGATAAACGGCAAGCACTGCTTTCTTCAAATCTGCATCTGTTCTTAAGGCAGCACTGCAAAAATAGTTAACAGTGAAYTGCAAACCTTGGTCACTACTAATGTCTGCCATGCATACCTGTATGAGGCAATCGGACTTAGTCCTGCCTGCGAACTCACACTGTCAGGTTTCTCTATCTCCCGGCACCAGCTCCAGCCCAACTTTGCACAACACTTGGACATGAGCACCTAAGACATTACCCTATTGTGGGTAATGAAGACACTTCAAGTTACTATGGAGCTCTGAGAAAGATTAAAGAAAGGTCTGATACAGTTTTGCATCAAGCTTTCCTATTTAGTAATACCTATGCATCAACGGACATGCCAAGCGTTTAAAAAGTATTTTTACAGTGAAACCGAGAAACATGTGGCAAAGTAGAACAAATGCCTAACACAAAGAATTTTTTTTCAAAAAGCCTCCCAAATTCAATGAACTCTCACCATGTGCAATCATAAGCAAAACCCATAGATAACAGTGTTGCAAAGGGGTGCAAGAACTTACGATCAACCAGCAGGGAAACGTCATCCCCAAAGTTTTCTTACAGACTTGCAATGTCAGCCGTATCTTCTCTTATCATTGCAAACTCAGTTCTTAAGACCAGGCATCCTGTAAGCTTGCTACCAAGCAAACAGTTGACTCTACACAAACTCAAGTGCTACACAACCTGCTATAGATGCCCAGAAATCATGGAAAAATCCCTCATGTCAGTAAACRGACTAGGTAAGGAAGCAGCATAGGTGAAATACAGAGAAATATTAAAAATACCAGTCCCAAATCGGTAGTTTGTCTTTTAAATCCCAAGGAGCATTCCTATGGCATCAACTGGAAACATCTTTTTTTCATGCTGATTCAGTTAATCATCAAAAGTCTCAGCAAGAATCTTACAGGCACCATCTCCGATACTGCTGTCTTTCACTCTTGACCTGTAAGGACCAGCGAGGAAGCCTGCAGTCTATTCAGTGTCTTGCAACTGTTTAGGTCAAGATAGCTTAAAATTTTGAAAATGTAGTCATCTATTAAGTCTCTCCGCATTCCTCTCCTTCCATCAGGCAACATTTTTCTTTCTCCTCAAGGAAAAAAAACCAAGTGAAAAATATGAATATAAGGTAAGCATGTGTACATACCTATGAAACACATTAAAATGTCATTAATTGGCCTTTTAAAAGGCAAGTCTCCACAGAGCCCTGTAAATCATTTGTCTTGCTGCAGCTGGCAGTAGGACTTCTTTGTAAGAGAATTTCCAATAGGACAAATTGGAACAAGCTCTCTTACACACAAGAAGGACTTCCTACAGAAATCTGTTCTGTCTTCCTATAATTAACTGCATTAAAAACTTCATAATTCAATGAGATCATACAGGTTTCAGAATATTCTTTTTCTATATTCAATATATCTGTTCTAGTCAGCTGGAGTCCTGCAGCATTCCACTGGWCTGTCAAATACTTTTGCTACAGACAAATTTAAGGGCTAATGTTGTAGTTGTAGGTTTCAGCAGATACTGTCAGACAGCTGGCTGGCTGAGATATCCACGCTTCGATCTAGCCAACAGCAAAAGGAACAAGCTCAGCATTCTGCATTAAGGATCATCGTGCTGCTCATCAGACATGTTTCTTAGAAGTACCCAGTTTACCAACTACCTTAGTGAGTGCACTGTTCTTGTGCAATATTCTGACTAGCTGCCTCAGCTGTATCACTTAGAGATCAAAACAGTTTTCTAATGCACATGAATATGTAAACTAGCTTAATTAGATACAGCCACCAAAATTGAAGCATTTGTATTTCCTGTAACATTCTGTGAAATTTAAGGAAGATGAAACCACCTTGACTGAATAGCTTATTTAATGCATATTCTAAAAACTGCAAGTCTTTAACATGCCATACAATATAGCATCTAATGCTTCCAAGATAAAACATGCAATTTCTTTGGATGAAAATGTTCCCTCTAACTCCATGCTCTTTTGAGCAAGGAGGAGGAGGAACCTCCCCACATTACAAATATGATTCAAGTTGTCTGAAAAAATAAAAATAAAAGTAGTCACCACCACTGCACTACTGCATAATACTACAGTTTCATCCACTTTTCCTATTCACTGAAAGATCTGATACATTTACCTCTGCAGCTATGTTTAACAGACTCTTATTTAAGTTACCAGGCACTCGTCTTCTCTTATTARGCAAGTTATCACACAACACAATTAGTAGATGGCTCACAGAACCGTTGATTATGAAGATTTAAACATAACCTCTTCTCACGAACAGATTGAAACATCATATGGAAATAAACAAACAAACAAAAAAGAAAAGGCTTATGTATACTAACAGAAACTGAAAGTAGGAAACCAGAGTAAGATTTGGCAACAAGTCACGAACACTTTGGCTTCACTCATTTGAAAGGACATCTCTCACAGCTCTAGGGCTGCTCCGTTGTGAAGATACTACTTTTAGAAAAAAACAAAAGAAACTAGTACACTAAACAGAGAAGCAGAGGTACTGTCCTGCTTTCTAACAAAAGATTAAAAGCTTTCCTCTCACAGGAGCAATAGAAGTTTTATGTTTATAGAAACTAATCCAAGTCTGCTGCCAGCATTGGTGGGGACCAAGCAGTACTTTAGGACTACCCAAAGGTATCTGAGAAAAGCCATTTTAATTCTATCCAGTGAAGCGTACAGAACGTGTTAACAGCCACATTCATAACAGCAACAAAAYAGCTTTCTGGTTTTTAACCTTCCTGCTTCAATGTGTAGGGAACACAATTTTCCAGCTTGAGAACAACACTATCTTCAACTCATATAAGGAACTTCAAGCGATTTCTACATCTGAGATGCAGAGTAAGGCAGCCAATTCATCTGTATATTGCCTCAAACACCTTTTTGCTATGCAAATGCACTTCATACATTTCTTGAGCACGTCAGTACACCAAAATAAGCATGTTTTCCCTTTAAGGGCATTTGAGTATTTTTAAAGCCGGTTTCTTTTGAATGAGCTTACAAGTATTGTTGCTGGGCCTCGCATRCACAGTAAATTGCATTACTCACAATCGCATCATTTACTAGCTTTGCATTTTTAAAATCCCTATCTGGCCTAAACCAGTTCTGGAATAAGTAGTATAGAAGTTCAGGAAACATCACACAGGCTTCTGAAGCCAACAAGCACTTTACAAGAGAGGCAGCCATCTGCAGGAGGAAACAACATTTTATCTGAGATATGAACTTCAAATCACTCACGCTTCCCTTACCAAAACGTGAGCTTCAAAAACAAACAGAAATACAGAAGACAGAACCTTATTAACTAACAAGAACAGAGCTTTTTGTTCATGGTCAATACTGTTGACTGAGCATTTATATAAAGGATTATGTTAACTGTGTAACGAAGCCAAAATGTTTAGTTCAATTCCCTTTAATAGTGCTCTTAAATCTCACATTTCTCCAATTTCAGGAGGCTAGGCATATCCTGTTACTGAGGATATAACCAAACTGAAGCCTTTAAGCAGGATGCATTTCCTGCCCAAATTTTTATGATAAAGCTTCTGAACTCATCCAAGAAACTGCTAAAACATCTACTACTGGCATCTGCCAGCACAGTAAAAACAACTTTGAACAGTCGYTGCCTCTTCCACAGACGCCAAGTTTTTTTCCTTTGGGTGTTGGGGTTTTTTGTTGTCGTTGTTTTTCTTTTTCACCTGAGCATCCCCATTCCGGATTTTTCCRCTAAATTCAACTCGATGTCTAGTTTATTCTAAGTTGAAAACAGACAGAGCTTAAAAAGCAGGAGGAGTATATAATATGTGCACGCAGACTATACAGGAAAATTGAACTACTCACTCAAGAGCACTGAGAATATAGTAAACAGAATTCATGAATTCAACCTACYGTTGTAAGTTAACTTCAAATGACATTTTGCTAAACATTAATGCACCAAACGGTTTACGTATTTAAAAAAAAAACAAATTCCAATTTTCAAGTTGCTTGGTGAGGAAAGTTGTACCAGATTTCCCATATATTAAGCAAGAGTCTGATTAAACTGCAGTTACATAACTGGTTAAATCAGCGGATACAGACACACTAGATACCTGGTGTGGAACCACTGCAACATTTTTGGAACTAAATTTAGTTTATACAGAACCTTTAATGGTTACCACTCAGTAAAAAAAGGCTCTTTAATGAACTTCCACTTGTTCTTTATTTAGTCTTCAGAAAAAAAAGAAAATACTATTTTAATTGTCATTTAAATACATAGGCAGAAAAATCCAAAGCAAAGCAAGTCTGAAAACGGATCTACAACTCTGCACATCAGTAACTCGTGCACGAACCACCACAAASCTACCATGGCACAGAAACAAGGCAAAGCATAGGGTTCCCAGCTTCTGCAAAATGGCTACTTCTATGGCATCTTGGATAAATGCCACTTCTCACTGCCACAGCAACAAAACCATCAGCAGGCCACTCAGAAATAAACTAATTCATAAGGCTCAAAAGCTATCAATTCAGACTAAGGTTTCTGTCATATAAACACTCTCTAGTTTACTATTTTTTCTAAGGAAGCAGATACATATTAAGCCAGTCAGATGAAATTCAGATCTCTCCATTGCCAGGAAGAGTCTACATAGTCTGCCCCATTTTTACATATGGGTGTAATCACAACTGAGTCAATCGACCCATTTATGATCATGGTCACAACTGTATTCACCAGCAAAATTATACAGAAAAGAAGATGTGATATGAATTTTTTAGAGTATTAGTATAGTGAGAGTTTCATCATCTCACTACTTACCCTCTTCATCTTCTTTAGTTATCTGTAAGTACTGGTATACATTTCAACTCTCAGCATACCAGAGCAGCAGATATAGGTCTATGTGGACTATCAGCTATAGCAACAGGGGACCAATAAACTTCTCTGACAGCAAAATATTAGTCTTCACCCTGCCCATGCCAATAAGCAGAGGTCAAAAAATATTTTAAGTAATGGTACTTCCATGGTACCCAAATGAGGGCAAGAAATTCTTAAAACGTTATCTGGTACACGTTCTATTCTTTTGATCATTTCAACTAGCTTTCAAAATACCTCTGTCTTAAGACTGCCATCTGAACTGTTTTACATCCCATTTACGCTTGGGAATG
Source organism: Rhea americana (assembly GCF_003343005.1). Lineage (NCBI taxonomy): Eukaryota > Metazoa > Chordata > Aves > Rheiformes > Rheidae > Rhea > Rhea americana. The sequence continues at coordinate 68,000 of NW_028186417.1, read as the reverse complement.
GTACTGCAGTAACACTTCCAAACCTCACACTGGGACATTCGATGATTTGAAAAGAGAAACCAAAACTTCCAAGTAGTATGACTTACTTCATCATTTAACAGTAAAGAATCAATGCTGCAATGACATCCAGGTTCTGAACATCAAAGTAAGGATTATCAAAACAGCTTACTATCCCCCATTAGTCTACTGTGTTTACAAGGGAGAGCCAACGAACGGTCACAACACTGAACAAGGCTGTTTTTTGTTAAACAGACCAGTCTGAAAGCCGGTATGCTTTGGGCTTAGGCTCTAAACAGAACACTGACTAATCGAGCATCTAAATCAAGACATGTCCTCTGACAAAAATTGTCTTACAAATGCAGTTACATGACCAATTCCAGTTTAACAGTACAGCAGGCCAAGGGGAAAAAAGTTAAAAATGGCCCGTTCGATGAAGATAATTAAGCCAAAACACATTTTAAGGAAGCAGAAAACTGGGAAGACAATACTAGAAATTTAAACAAGGAATCAAGGGTTTTGAACACATCTACAAGGCTAAACCAAATTAGATTCAGCGCACAGTGTTTTGATACCGTTCAGTGTAGCTACACTGCTTTTACAACCACTATGACAAACCTGAACTCTTCGCTGTCTTCAGAGTGCTTAAGGAACCTCAGGACATCTCATCCAGACAATGAATAAACCTCCTGCTGCTTCCACGCTATTTCATTTAGCAAAAGCCATGTGATGCTATCTAAGCAGTAGTTGATCAAAGCTGAACGAAAGGTGAAAATCTATTAGAGACATAGACCTGAACCAGACCTCTAAATCAAATGCTCCCTCAATTTAAAACCCACACAGGACGAAACTGATGCCACATCAAACATTTCCATGATGAATTTCATCCACACTTACTATTTTTGTCCCATGAAGCACACGCTTTGTACTAGTTAGGTCCTTTACACAGTTCATGTCACTAGAGTAATTAAGTGCCTGAGATGCTTTAATATTTGTTCCGTATCTGCAAAAATAAAGTATTAAAAGAAATGATCTTCTATTGTGTTTACATCACTGTGATCCAGAAGAGTGCTCGGCTCTGCCAGACTTTCTAAATAGTGCTACCTAAGTCCACGCACATTTAGCGATTTGGTTAAGATTAGTTCCATGTTTTGGACCTTCAGTAGCCTGTCCCAGAGCCGGCAGCAGTAGGAACACTTCACTATACTTTTGTGCAAGTCATTTAATAATTATCCAAACCCCCAAAAGTGGTTTAGTAAGCACCTTCGTAAGTAACAGTACACGCAATTTTTAACCTGTAGTAATTACAAAAGAATATATGAATTTGTCATATTAATTATACTGGCTTATAATTAAGTTTTTCTTTTATAAGAAAAATAGACAAATGCTGTGAGAAAAAAAAACCTAACTGTTACAGAATTAGTACTGAAAGACAAAACACACAAATAGAAATCACAGTTAAAACATAAATATACAATGAGAACACAAGAGGTAAAATGAGTCAATACATTAGATCAAGAATTAGACCAAGAATCAGATTTACTACATGTAAGTACATATCTCTTACAGCACTTGCACATAAAAGGTTCAAGGCACTAAAGGAACGAATTCATCCATTCAAATAACGTGCAAGTTTGGAAGGAAGCCTAACATGTATTTTATTCTAGACAGAATATCTTAAAAACCCAGAACATCTGAATTCCTTTCTCAGTCTGAAACATCCAAATTTTTAGTTCTGCTTCAGTTTTGTATATGGCAATCAAGGTATATTAACAGTRTATTACAGAACTGATGAAGAAGAAATCAACACAGAGCCAGGAAGTTCCAAGCTCTACCCATATCTCTTGTACAGACTTGTTAAATGACTTGGGGCAAATCCCTTTATCTTCCTTTGTTTCTCCATTCRCAGGGTAATGATGCTCCCTAAGGGGATGTGATGCTCTTCAGATCAATACTACCTTTGAAACCTATTGAAGAGCAAGGCAAAAAAAAGAAAAAAAAAGGAGGGAGAAAAAAAATCACTTTACACTCACATGGATGTTTGTGTGCACACACAAGTTAACTAGCTCTCAGCTCCACAATGCAGACTGAATATTGTGCAACATCTGTGTTGATGTTACTCAGGAATAAAGCACCAGTAAACACAAAGTATCGCTTGCTACTCAAGCTAAAAGATATATTCGCCACTTCTCTGCTTAATCAAATCAGATCCCTAAGATCACATAGATTTTTATTTCCAGTTGTTACACTTTTACCTCTCTGCACCTCTTCCCTCTCTGCTTCTATTTAGAGAGCCGGTTTCACAACCTACCCCACCCACAACCAAGACATCCTACCGCTGCTAGCGAGAGCTAACCAACCTAGGCAATTCAGAGCAAGGAATGAACAAATCGGGAGGAGGAAGCAAAACGTTCCTGCCCTCTTCACCAGCAGTCAAACACGCAGAGGTTGAAATCCTTTCCTAAAACAACCAGGAAAGCAAGAGAAGAGGCATTTATCTTCCTGCCTTGCCAGCAGCTAGACAAGGATGAATGCAAAAACGAGAACCTGGCCCTTCATGAGAACAGAGATTTCACATTCACTGCCTAACTTCTTAAGCTTGAGCGGAAAAACAGGACAAACGATCTCTAAAGCAGCAGCACAGCAGCACATTAGAAACCATATGACACGCATCAGCGAACTGCTGCTTAGCATTACCGCAATCCGAAAACTAGCATCAGATTTTCGATTTATAAGGATTAGAAATAAACCAGTATTTCAAACATTTAATGAAACAGCTGTCCATATGATATCTTAACTGCTTTTAAACTAGATTTGTAAGAATTCAGGAGAAAAAAAATACTTCATTCCAAAACAGATATCCGCAAATCCAACCATTTCTTAGGAAAAGGACAACACGTTTAGCGACCAGGCTACTCTTAATTGGCTGACAAAGCCTTGATTCACCACTAGTCACAAATGCTTAATAAAAGATTTGCCTGAACACCTTTCATCTGACACTCTTTTACTTTGTATTTTGGCATGGCATAAAACATTCAGTGTCACTTCACACAGCTCTGCTTACAAACTTGAACTCAGTCAACTACCTACACTATTATGGAGGTAGAAAAATATCTACAGTAAAATAAATACAGGYCCAAGTTAGAACTTGTATTTTGAAACTAACACTATAAAACAACATAGAGACAAGAAGCCCCACCTAAACGGCCAGCTCAAACTTTTCTCCTTCAACCAGAAATGAAATCTGTTTAGCAAAAAGCGAGACATTCAGGCACTCTAGGTGCACACATGGTACAGTGAAACAAACATCTACAGCTAAGAAGATGCTAAAGCCTACACGATGGACATGTGGATATACAGAACATGTTTGCAGTCCTGCGAGAAAGGCTGGAGCTAAGCCGCTAGGTAGAGACCAAAAGGGGGGGGGGGAAAATCACATTTTATCTCCGGTATTTACTTGGGTTCTCCATGCACAAAACAACTGTAGAAATACTTCCGTACGGGTAAYATACTAGTTAATGACTGACAGCTCTTGTACTATGGCAACAAAGCCCACAGAAATAAACGTATCCTTCTCAGAGAGATTAATATGCTAGATTAGTATCAGTCTGAAACTATACTTTTACTAGCTAACAAAGATTTTGCTTTCTACGTTGACATACAAAATCCTGCAATCTAACAAACAATGAGAAAGCAAGCTTTCAGTTGAACCAACCATGAATGCACATCAAAAATAACATCTCCCTCAGTTTCTTTTGAAGCCAGGCAATAAACATGCTTTAATAAAAACACAAATGCAAGGGGAAAAAAAGAAAATAGATAGCACATACATTTGTTTAATCTCTCCTTTGTTAAATCTGGCTAAGGAAAGATGACTGAAGATAGCGCATCATATTAATGTGATATTGCTCCAAACCGAGTTGCTTTTTACATGACAGTCGGACTCTTGGCCACTGTCCCAAGAACTTAGCTCAGAGCTACTAGATTCCAAAGCTCTTGCTCAGTATTTAACTACTTCTGAGCCTACAGAAGAAACTAAATCGATAACATTCTTCAGAGAGAAAAATATCAATTACTCATACTCAGAGAAGTAAAGCCAATATATTACATGGTCATTGCAATRCAGAAACAAATGTCCTTAATGGATGCAAAGACCAATAGCTTGAGAATCAGATGAGCATTARACCACATGTCAGTAAGAGCTGAACTTCGTCTCTCCTGTACAACAGATACTTTCCTCAGCYTGCAGGTATTTCTTAACTTCTTGTGCTAATTCATACATCTATGGGAAAGAGGCATCTGACAGCTCTGAGGAGTGGATGAGCAACAATASAGTGCTAACACTGCACAGGAATTAATTGGTACAGTAAAAACGACTTCACGTTCTCCCAAAGTAACATGAAAGTTCAACCAAATACACAAGCTACCTGAATATGCCAACCAATTGAACTTACAGCATTTATTTTGTGCTCCATGTTACATGAAATCATATTTTCCTTAATATAGTACTTCAATACGCGAGGTWAGGTAAGGATCACATGTCAAAACCCCAAATACTTCCTGTTTCTTTTTCTTACGTATAGATTACAGCTACAGCCTGTAAAATACCAAACATGAATCTTGCTTCAAGTTGGTATCAGCCTGCGTTATGCTTGAAAAGCCTRAAGTTCCAAGCACTAAAGCATATTCTCCCCGTCTTTCATGGCCTAGAATTAAAGCTTCCTTCAACACCTCACTGCCTGCTACTCCGACGTTACACTTGATAGAAGGTAGCCATGCTGACTAAGACTGCAAAAGGGCTTCACACRTTACTGTTTACTCTGAGCCAACGTGAAAACCATGATGTTCTAAGTATTCACATTGTTTCTTAACTCCTTTACCTGCTAAACTCGCACAATTTCTGTTGCTCCAACATGCAAAACCACGTCTGAGACAAAAAGAATAAGAGGAGTGACCTTTCAGATGGTGTGCACAAATAAATTCAATAATGTTGAACACTGAAAAATATGCATGCCCAATCACAACTCAAATTCTAAAGCTTATCTTTTAGAACAAYCTTCCAGCAAAAAAGTGCATAATCCAACTGAAAAAAACAATTTTAACTAGTATATATAGACTAACTAGAAAATAAAACTGCAAATAACAACAATAACTGTGCAATTACTGCAATGAGTAGCAAGCCATACGCTACATAACCGCTGAACTATTGAAGAAAAGCAGTAATAAAACATCTTGCTTGCCACATACCAGGACATTATCACACTAAACAGTCACATAAGCCAGAAGTAGTGATCTGTACCAGATGCATTCATACAATCTGTCACAGGAATAGACTCTCAACACCAGATTCTCATTCTGCAGTGTGAGGAGTTGGTCCAAGTCATATTTAAACACCAAACATCAAAAGCAACAGACCATTGCAATGGCATCTCTCTCTACTTGCTCATTCAGAGCAAAACACAACCACCCAGCCAAATCTTTGCAAGAAAATGAGCAGTAGATGCAGAAGGACAGCACGCCTCAGAATTTACAGTAGCTTCCAGAGCTGGAATTCCCTAAAACATCTTCCTCTGCTCACTCAAAAATCAAGGTATGAAAGCTTAAGTGAAATGGAGTTTGACAGAACATTCTGGAAGGGCAGGAAGAACAACATGCACATCAGAAAGTGAGTCCACTTGGACTAACTGGACTGCTGTTACTAATAAGCATATAAGTCCTAAAAAAGTTTCAAGACAATTCTAAGYCTAGGACTGATCTTGAAGAGTCTGAAGGCCCGAGATGCCCGTTCACTGTTAACGCKCCTTTCTTAGACAACTGGCTGAAGAAAAAAAACAGTGAAAACGCCTTTTACTGGAGAAGATTAAACAACAATATGACAATCAGCAAATATACTGCATAAATCCTCACAGAACAGGACTTGGATTCCTCTCCCCGGGATGGCTAGTTTTCTTAGGGCTGGACTTGGACAGTATGAAAATACAAGACAAACTGAGTAACGAGGGTCATCAACTACTTGCAAAGCTGGCATGCTAAATTTAAGAAGGATGGTAGACCTTGCAAGAAACTCACTCCTTTCAGAGTTTATCAGTAGGAACTCCAAGTATGGCATCACTGGGCAGAGGACTGCAAGAAAAGAGAATGAGCTTCCAATTTTGTAAGAGAAGGCTGGAAGTTTTCATTTATCTTCCAGAGTCCTTCTTCTTAGGAAACAACACTATAATTATCATATTAAATAAATGAAGCAAACATTCTATCTAATATAAACATTGTAACTAGTTAACTTAAAAGCAATTACCACTTGAAAGGCATTATTCCAGCCCGTCTGGTCCTAGATAGAAAGTTACTTAAACAACAGCTTTCTAAGACATAGCACTGGAAGGTGCAACATCACACAACACAAACTCCCATTTTATGAGCCAGAATAATAAAAAACAGTATAACCACTACTGGTCTTCTCTCCATCTGTCCTAGGGCAAGGGAAGAGACAGAAAGTTATAGAGCAAGCGTAGTCACGTGTCATGCTCAACTCCTATTTGAAGTCTTAAGATACGGAAAAGCCAGAGAGCAGACTATTGCTCTTTCTAAATTCAATAAGCCTACCCACTACTTGACAATTAGGCTGGGTATTTCTGCAATAAGTTGCACAGGGCATTACCCAGCTCCTTCCACGCGAGTCTCAAGCATCTCACTTCCCCCTTCATGAGCAATACACTTAGGATGGGAGAATTAGGGTGGCAACAACTGTACTTCACTCATGACAGCAGATTAGTGCTTTGTCCAGAAACAGCCAATACGGTCCTTTCTCAAAAGCCAAAATTTTTAGGAGAAAAAACACCTTCTTGCACTATAATCATATAACACTGTGGTGTTCCTCATACATAACTAGGGTAAACACTTGAATCATAGGCAAACAGTAATTACGGGATAATCCTGGGAACTCCAGTTCACTCTATCTGTGGCAAGATTAGCCCTCCCAATATGGGAGGAAAATGACTTATTTCTTGTTTCTAGCACACTACTTGTTTTCCTTCAAGGATCTTCACTGAAAAAGGTACTTAATACTGCCTACTAACCATATTGTGCTTTTATTACAAAATAAGAGCATCCTTATCAGAAGATGCGAACTCCAAGCCTGATATGTTCTCTAAAAAGTATAAACTGCAAATGCTGCAAGATCTGTGTTCTAACACTTCCCTCTTCTACTTAGGGGACTGAATCCCAGCTCATTGTTTTAAAGGGCTTTTAGCTTAAAGAACAAGGAGAGGGCTTCCAAAGGGACAAGCGTTTAGTGTCTCTACAGGCTGGTCCCCTAAGTTCAGAAGTGACTACTGCATGACATGGAGTTAGCCTATTTTTCTTTGGGGCTGAAAATAGCCTAATTAAGAAATCAGGAAGTGTCCAACTAGGGTACTAATTGTCCTGGATAGCAGAACAACAGCCAGCCTGAAGGATCCATTGAAATTCTGATACTCGAAATACCAGTTTAAAGACATGGAAGACACTGAACAAAAATAAATTAGCTACACCACAGGAAAAAAAAATGCTACACAAGAGATTTTTTTAAGATGCAATTTCATATTCCCCATGATTGCTTTAATCAATTCTAAATAGGATACACAATAAAAGTAATGCTATGTGTATCCTTCCATGCCCACTAAAGAGCTCTCAAACTGGGCGCATAACTAACTCGAGAAATTATCGCACATTTTAGGTACAGATCATCTGTTTCGCACCCTCCCCTTTCTTCTAAAGCCATAAGCCCCTATTTGTTTTAGCTATGTTCAGTAAAAACATACTTAACTACGTACTAAGTTTGGACACATCAGCTAGCATGCCCACTTCTGTCTGCTAAATCCAGCAGTACAAAAATTCCTTCAAATTTGGTGAAATCTTTACTCTACTTAAACTCCTCTAAGCCCCGCAAGCAATCAAGACCACAAGATAACTGAATCCCAATTTCAAAATATCTTCCAACGCCTACCCTTGCAGTCTCCAGAAAARTCAGTTCAATGCGGTTCCCCTTTAATAATTCATATCTGTTTAAGTCAATCCAAAAAAAGTAATACTACCCTCATTTAAAGATACAATGTGAAATATTTTTTGTTTATGTCAGGAAGAGGTCAAAGTTGTTTATTTTTACTTTCAATTTCATTCTTCACAATATTAATTGTTTTGCATTTGACATCTGAAATTGGTTTAAAAAGATGTTTCACCCATTTTCATGTCCAACATGCTGCAATGTCTGAAATAGAAAGACTTTGTTTATCTTCTTTTCAACATTGAAGTTACCATAACTAAAAGAGTTAGCTCAGGGCCTAGCACACCACTGACAACTTTGAAAGGACAGACTTCTCTGTCTTTTTGTCAGCTTTAATTTTCCAAACCTTGGTTTCATTGCATTCACTTGTACAAGAAAAAAAAACAAGGCCTTCACTCCACATATGTCAGTCACTATCCTGCRGTCATTATGCTACATACTTTTATCAGCCTCTTGCTGTTTCCATCTCCTGCAATGAAATAGTTGACAACTCATTTTCTCCATCAAGCCTTGCCCTAATTGATTTTTACCCATCTCTGAATAATAAACCTTAGAAACAAACAACTCCATCCAACAATATACCGACCCTTGTGTTAAGGCAAAAAAAATTGTGTTTAAACACAAACAAAAAACAGTAAGAACCTAGTAATAGTACAAGTTCAGCTTTTACTTACTTGTATTATACAAAAAGATGCAGTTGCATTAGATAATATTATATAAATTATTTCTGCAAAAAAACTAGATTATAATGCTACAAAGCTTTGCCTTCAAAACGCTGCAATAAGAAAAAAATACTGTCAAAGACTACAGAAGTGTTTTGAGGGCAACATCTGTATCAACATGGGACATCTACCAAAGGTTCACAACTGTAGGACTTAAGCCTTTTGACATCAGTACTGYAACTTTGAGAGCTTAAGTCACTTGCAAGACCAGGACCTAGCTTTCTAAGACAATTCAAAAGCAAGATAAGGAACAGGTACCTGTGCTTGCTAGAGGGCAGGGAGCGGAACAGTAACTGGCTGACTGACACAAACCATTTCCCCCCACCCCCTCCCCAAATGCTAATGATCCAGCTACTGAACAAGCACATCCATACCACACCACTGCTAACAGAATACTGTGCATCTATACCGTAACGGGCTCGTCATTAAATTGGTCGCTTTCATAAACTTACTAAAAATGCTCTGGGTTACACAACCTCAAACTCTGATACAAACCTCTTAAAATAATAACTTATACGCGCTATTTTGACAGCACTGAACACAAAGAGAACTGTCAAACAAGACTACATCACTCAGAAAAAAATGGTTTTCCGTGAAGGAAAACTACCTTAGGCAGAGACACTACGAAAAATGGTGTGGGGGGAGGGGAGGGGTTAAAGAAGGGGGATTATTAAGGAACGGTATCATTAATATTGGTATTTGATAGTAACATTAAATACTAATATTACTTAACATTAATTGTTACTAAGCACAGGGGAAAACTGACTGTCAAGAAATAGTACCTAGATAAGACTCCTATTCATTATCAACTATTGTGGTCTCGGAAGAGCACAAGAGTCCCGTTAAATAACTTAGTCATAGTGACCTTGCTATCGGTCACTTCTGCTGCCCCCTTCCCACACAGTTTCTCAACAGTCAGAAAAGTTACCAGACTAATTTTTCCCCTATGTTCCCTGCCTTCTTAACTACTACCACCGTAGCTATGTGGTTGTCAACTGTTATTTTATTATAAGTCTTTTTAGGTCGTCACTACTGAATAGCTCTGGTGTTGGCTTTGCAGACTTTTCCCAGGATACAGTAGACATACACTGTCCTTACTCTTACTAGTTTCATTCAGTCATTCGTAGTTAAGATACTAATAAAAGCCATTGAAAACTAGCTATTTCTGCCTTCAAAGGCGGCAAGGTAACTTGCACAATAGTCAGCTGTTGGTTACAAATTTGTTTCCACAAGCTAAAGAAAGAACAAAAAAAAGGCATCAATAATAATTCTTCATACAGCATTTCATGAAAAACCCCCTTTAATAATACACTAACCCAAATAAAGCAATATGCAATTTTCCTGTTTTCTACTACATGTAGGGTTTTTTGTGTTATCCCGTCTGCTTGTTCGGATGCCTATTTTCATAACTTATCCAGAAGCCTCTACCCTCTAACCAGCCCTGCAGAGAAAAGATGCTTCTGTCAGATCACAGTGACTTTAAAGGCACAAAAACTACTCACGTAGTCAGCTGCTTACCCGKGGCTGCCTTACACCAAGCTTTCAGAAGTCAAAGCCAAAATCCTCCATCCTAAATATTAAGCATCRGTTTTACTTTATTCCGTAAGCCTCTTCAAGATAGCAATGGAAGATGAAGTACCACCCTTTCGTTTTCCTTTTTAAATATTAACTGTGTCTATATGTACCTGTTAAAGCTGCTGATGGGAACTAAATTTTCATCAGGGAATACACATAAGCAGTATAAGTTTACTATACACTTAGGCATAAATTCATCCGAGTAACTCACAAAAACATATATATGACAAAGCTAAATTATTTTAGCTACAACGTCTAAAGTACACTGCAGTGCTCCTACAAAATTCAACGTCTACCAAACATACAGGACCGGCCCTGTGTTCAGTGACCTAGGAAGTGAATTAAGCARTGTCTGCTGCCACTAACTTGGGGAGATCAGCCCGACGCTGTCGCCTCTCCCTCCCCCCGGAAAACCCAAATACGCCCGTCACCAGGACACCCCATGACACAGGCTCTGCTGAAGCTGTACAACTAACAAAGACTAAGCAATTCTACAACTACCTTAACTCCTGTTAAGGAGTAAGACCAAATGAAGGCCCAACACCACAAAGCGCATCGAGGATAGGAATCAGAAGTCTTACGCACRCTTCAACGGATTGTTATTTACAGCAAAAGTTGTGAGCACGCCAAGCTCACTCGTGACCCAAATCTGCTAGGTTCCAAGAGAAAAAAAAAAGAAAAAAAAAGAAAAGGAAAGAAAGAAAATGGAGTTCACGTTTTTTAGCGGCCAAAGCCCTCCGCAGGGCTGGAAGTCCCCGTTCTCAGGCCGGGGTGGCCGGGCACAGCGTCTCTCACGCATCGCCGGGTCAGCAGCCCCACGCCGCGCTCCGGGGTTGCCTGACGCGGGCCGACACGCCGGGAAACTCCGCGAGCCGCCTAAGGAGCCCCGCGCACCGGCCACCGCCAGGGACGACAACGACGGACAAAAACCCCTTAAAGCGGCTTAGCGCGGCCAGTAGCTATTTAGGGCCCGAAAGGGCGAGCCGGCGGCGGGCAGGCGCGGGCGGGGGCTGAGCCTCCCGCAGCCGCGCCCGGCGCCCCCGGCCCCTCACCTTCGGCCAGCAGCTCCTCGGCGGTGACCTGGTACCGTCCCACGGCGAACACCTTGCCCAGGGCGACGCCGCCAGAGCCGCCGCCGGAGCCGCCGCACACCGTCCCCCCCCCGCCGCCGCCGCCGCCACCGCCGCCGCTCCCGTCGGACTTGGGCATCCGAGAAAACTTCT
>NW_028186417.1:2708-55990 GCF_003343005.1 Rhea americana | reverse complement strand
GCGGCGGGGGGTGGGGAGGGAGCCGCGCGCGCGCGCTCTACCCAGAACCGCCGCCTCGTCAGTGTGCGGACGCGCGGCGCACGCGCAGTCCCCGCTCCCCGCCCCGCCCCTTACCCAGCCGCCTGGCCGGAAGTGAGGTTGTCAGGCCCGCGCGAGCACGTGGCGGGGAGGGTAGGGGAGGGGGGGAGCGAGGCGCCTCGCGCTGCTCCCCACCCCCCCCGGCCTCGTGGCGGCCTTAGGACTTCGGCGACCGTTAGGGTTCCAACGGCCGCGCCCGCCTCGCGCGCGCCGCCCTCGCTGCGCTGAGGCGACCCCGCCCGCTTCGAGGCGTTGAGCGGGGGCGCCCGCTCGACCGCTCCGCTCAGGGAGGTGATTCGGCCTCGCAGGAAGCCTGGAGTTGTCGCAGAGCTGTAGCAACAACGACGACGACAGCAAAGCACGCGTRGGGCAAACAGAGGCTCTCACTGTTGGCCTCGGCCGCCTCCATTGCTTTGCTGACGCCACCCAGTGCGTTCAGAGGCAGCAGGTGCTCTGTGCAAGGGTGGCTGTGGAGAAGTTTAGCTTCGGGCAGTGACGGGAAGGCGTTTAAGAGCACTGCGGTGGTAAAAATGGCCCCRAACACCCTGATCAGGCCACCTGAGGCTCCTGCAGACTCTGAGGTCCTTAGACTGCATCTGGTGGGAAGCTAAGAACTGCAAAAAGCAACTCTACTGACATCAAGGTGTGTGTAAATTTACAATAGGGAGGCATCATATATGCACTAGTTTAGGAGTTAACTGACTGAAAAATAGTGGCAGAAAACCATGAATCTGGACAGAGGAATGTCAGCTGTGCATTCCCCACGGTGAAATGTACCCTCCCTGGACATGGTTCCCTACAGATACTGAGGAGGTATGTCTGGGAACTTTCCAAAATGACACTTACTTCACCAGTGAAATGTACAGGAAAGAAAGACATTTGCTGAACCACAAGAAGTGCAGTCTTCGCAGTCCCTCGTCAAATCTGTGGGCTTTTTTGGAAAGATACAGAGCCATCTCAGCCAGGGCACCGGTGACTGAAAGGTATGTTGTTAGCGCCATGCTGCTAGATGTCAAGGTGGCCATTAAGGCAATATTTGGCACAGTTCCCTAGAAGCATAATTTGGGAAATGCGTTGCATTTCCAAATAATTTAATAATCCAAATTTCCATTTGAAAWTAACATTCAGATTGAAACCAAACTTAAAACTATCCAAAATGTCAAAAAGACATCCAGTTTTAGTACTAAAACTAAGCAATTCTAATCATCCAAAAATTATGAGAGATAAGAGGTACTCAAAAGGTAGCTTGGTTACAGGCCTGTTTTTCTTGGGTATTCTTCTCAATGCGTATGCAAACAATGTATTCATGCGTCTTTTTTTCCCCTTAGAAGATGAAATTGTACAATAAAAACAATTTTTTTATTTTTGTTGGGATATGGGAGCTACAGTTAATCTCTCGTATGACTAAATGAAGCCACATTTTGGCATCTCTAATGTGGATTTGAAAATGTAGCCTGTCCAAATTAAGTTCTAGATTTAAAATGGACAGCAATAGCAGTCATCAAGTCAGTAAAACCTGTGAAGAAGTCAGAAGCTTGAAGTTTTTGAGTTAATATTTCAATAATCAAATTACCTTTGACTTAATAGTACTGCCGTACTCCAGGTTGGTAACAAAATGACAATGTTTTTCTATTGAAGTGACAAGTTGTCATATGGTGAAAGCACAGATAAAGCTATTTGCGTTAGTAGTCCCCTTTCTGCAGTCATTCTCCTCCTTGCAGTAACTGGAGATCAATTTTTCAGGAGCATATGGAGATACTAATTCATAGTTTTCCTTAGAAGAGAGGTATTTTGACTGCACATGAAAGGAACGGAGTACTGTGAGGAAAATGGTATGATCAGCAGCATTTTCTTAATGAGGACATTCTTACAGTGCTCTATACAGTGTTATGCCTGAGCTCCTTAGAAATATGCTTTTAATTATATCTTTGAAAAGAAAATGGAGCTAGGTTAAAAGCACATAAACTTACTGAGAGCAAGCAATAAAATTTTGCTTGTCCTTGGCTAAAAAAGAATGTATTTTGTAAAAGYTGCTGCAAGAGTGTAGCATTGGTTTTTTGGTTAGTAGGTTAATTTTTACTTGTTTGGGGGCTCCCTCTCCCCATCGATTTTTGTGCTTCTTAAGGTGAAAGATGAAATTATTGAGTTATTTATAGGTCAGACAAAATAAGCACTCTCATTACACTGTGATTACTAATCTCTGTCTTCACATACTAGATGTGGAGGGCAGCTGCTTAGGCACAGCTAGCAAATAAATGTATCGCAAATGCCCGTGGAGTTGTGGTAATTAGGAGACACATAGATGGCCACAGAAATGGCTAGTCCCTTGTGAGTAATCTTGAAGAACCACACAACAGCTAACATAATGTTCTACAGCCCATTTGCTTGCTGAATAGTCTGCCTTTTTGTATCAAATGCCAACATGGTGTGAGGAAGTTTCATGTTAAGGATTCCCTTCTATTAAGTGTAGGTCAATAAGGTGTAGACTAGTTTGACAAATCACTTAATGGGCCCAATCTTCCAAGCTCGTAAATGAGAGCTAAATTTTGCATATGCGAGTAGGCTCACTGAATTTGATGGAATTATTCACCTGTATGGAACTACATTTTGATATATCTAGATGGTGTATTAATTTCAAGAAAGGAAGAGTTTTGAGATGTCTTCACTCAGTGTGTGAAACCCAAAGGAAACTTATTCTCTCTTACTGAAAACGAACCCCCTCATTTGGTTCAGGCAAAGTAAGGATGCCTGGGTCTTATACACATGGAAGGAGTGCACTAACAACAGCCCATATCTTGCAAGATATGCTTGACACAGTTCAAGCATCCCAAACAGGCCAGAAAGGTCTTCACATTATTTYCCAAAAGAAACAGAAAACAGATTTTAAAACCTTGAAAGTAGCAACAAACGTAGTTGTTTTCTAGGTGGATGCAAAACACTGAGTGGTATGAGGAAAAATCCAGTGGCAACAAACAGAGAATCAGAATTACAAATCCCAAGGTGAGGAGAGAGAAAAAACAAGAGGGAGGATACTACGGAAGCTGGTTCAAAGCAGTTATCATTATTTTTATTTTTTTCTTCACTATATAATGGTTCTTTCTTAGACCTTCAATTCTAAGTATTATCCAAACATAGGAGATACTCAGCTCTCATTACCAAAGAAAGAGCAGTAAAGGTCAGTTTCTGCTTTTTATGGCTGTGAATCAATGGTGAACTTTTACTGCACTAAAATAGGAAAGAAAGCAAAGAAAGTCCTGATGACATGTTTTGTATGTTTCCATCACAATACTGGAGAGTCTTATTTCATTCTTTCTTTCATTGCCTGGGGTCTAAAATTCTGAGACTTTTTTCACTTTTTTTTTTCCAAATTGTAGAGTGGCAGATCCATAATGGAATGTAAATGATTCCAGTTACTGCCTTTATGCAGCACATAATACCCATTTTGAACTTTCTTTCACAGCTAGTTCCACAAAACAAACCTCAAATTTTTATTCTTTTAATACAACAGAAGCTGTATTCTCAGAGGCAAGATAGTGAGACTCACAGATTGACAGATAATGCATTTGTGGCTTTATTAATACAGTGCTGAATCAGAGTGCTTGAAATCTGCTCCTGACCCTTTGCTGTTAGGCAGCCTTAAGCCTTAAGCTTTACCTCAATATATCAAAAATTTTTCATGCATCTCTCCCTACTCTTAACTCTTTTCTTCATGCAGTGCATAAATTGATTTCAAATCAATCTCATGAGGAAAAACCCCCCAGCTTCCTGCAAAAATGTTGAATGTCCTGTATGGAAAATAGTTGTTAAAGAAAAAGAGAAGTAAAAGCCTTTCCTTACATAAATGTTATTTTGAAAATGCCCCTCACTGTCCCTRGACAAAAACTTTTGATACAATTACCCAGGCTGCAGTGTTAGAAGCTGAAGAAAAAAAAAATCTGATTTTTCAGAAATCTTTCTGTACTTAAACTTTTTTTTAAAAAAGTATCATTCTTCTAATTATTCTTTATCTTCATTTGAGGCAAACAGATCTGTTTTTGTATTGTAGACTCTCAAGTGTTCAGCAGCTCTCGCAGTAAAATATTTTGGTCCTTATGCAAGTATGTGAGGGTTATTTTATCTTATAGTAACTCAGTCAGCCTAAACAAGGCATTATCAGAGAGAARGGTATATTAATAAGCACTTTTATTTTTTCTCCTCTCTTTATCTCATCATTGTTTCATGTTTGCTTTCCTTCTGCTGTGGGAGCCGTGAGAAACAGCATTTGTACAGAGAAGTAGCTGTACAATCTTCCTTCTTAATAAATATTGTTTCTTCGTTTCATGCTGCTGACCCTGGTGAAATCTGTTTTAGACACAGTCAGTAAAACCAAACAAAATGTTTATGATGAGCTAAAAGCTAGGAAAACCCCAGGAGACAACTCTTTTGCCTTTGGTTTTGTTATTTTGTTATTTTCCTAGGTCAAATCATAGCTCAGCTCACTGTCTCGGAGACAGCAGTGGTAATGAAAGCAGAGGGGGTTGTTCGCTTGTATAATTATATATGCAAAGTATTACAGAGACTTTGGTATGTTATAAAATGTTGGCATAGAAAAAAACAAAGAGTAGGACTGAAAACACTTAGTACAGAAGGATGGGACAAATCAACTACAGAGTCAGTGCCTTGTCTGATCTTTGTTTGACCCGGTAAATAGAGGCAAATTTTGATCTGCTCCAGTTTCTACCGCCTATCCTAAACCGCAAATAAACAAAAGGATTTGTAGAAAACAAATAATTTACCGATTTTTGATATGAAAATGAAAGAGAACCGAGGAAGGAGCTAATAAAGATCTACACGGTACAAATGAATTGCTGAGTTCAGCTTTGGTGACAGCGAGTGCAACTCTCACTGACATTGAGGTCAAGAGTCATTGATTGCAATGTGAGATTTGTTCATTTGTACTAGAGATGGGTTTTGGACCAAATAGAATATAAATTGCTAGTTGATATGACAGCCCATAGGCAGATGAGAACAGCAAGGGAAATAAGGGAAAATGTAATGGCAGATGTGTCTGCAAGAGTCCTAAATAGAAATCATGGAGGAAGGAATATGACGGAGGTTATAAAGGGCTTAGAATTGCTTGCATCTTGACCTGGTAAATTGCTTCATGTTAATAATATTCTGCATCTTTTTTTGGAGAACAAGTCTCTTATGTCTGTCCTGATGACTGGGGTTCTGTAGCACGTCTCTGGYTCTTGCTTCGTTTGATAACAGAACACATTCCTGCTGGCTTTATAAGAGTGTTTTCAGTTCCTTGGTTTAACTTTTTCCTACCTTCTTTGATMCAGGTTCCCCTTTATTCCCAGCTTCCCAGCTTTTTTAGTTTATTTCCTTCTCACTTACAGCCATAGCTTGATTTCACCTTTCCTTGACAAACTTAAATAGTGGCAGTACTTAAGATATATGGTAAGTTTGGCTTATGTGTGTACTGTACTGTGTGTAGCCTTTTGAGGCTCAGCTGTCATACTAACCCATTTAATGAATAAGTCTTTGAAAATGACTTCTCTTCCTTCACCAAATTATGCATGTGATTGGAACACATGGCCTTTTTCWGCAATTCTTAAGCTGAGGTACATGTTTTGTAAAGGCTCCCTGGATATCTGGCTGGCTTGTTCTCCTCCCCAAAAGCTAAACTTTGTTACAAGAAAACTAAAACGCCTGAATTCCAAGGCTAACACTACTCTGTTCCATAGCTATCTGTTGTGTCTACAATTGCTACTGAAATAAGCAGAAGGGGAAAGGTGTGTACAGTTAGGAAGAGAAGCTGGCTTCTCTCTACTAGTTTATCATTCACGTAGGAAGAAATACATCTCCCAGCTATGTCTGACTAAAAAAATACAGACACAAGGACSGCAGAGCAGGCCTTTACTGGTGGAAGCTGTTACGATACTGCTGKTCTCAGGCCATGAAATCAAGACAGTTATGACTGTAAATGTCATATGAATGCTACCTCATTTAATTTCTAATGAAGAAATCTAAATACAGTAATACACTCCAATGAAGTGTAATGTTAAGAGTTGGAAAAGGAGAGAGGATCACCTTAGCTGGAGCTTTTGCTAACCCATCTATTTTTCCAAATGTTTTTTTAAAGTCTGTGCTATCTACAAGCATTAGGAGTCCCAGGGGGATTTTTTTTTTCTCTCCCCTCAATAAGGAAAAAAAACAGGCACAGAATAGCCAGCAGAACTGGATGCCAAGGCTTTCACTCTCGAAAAGGGGAGTCTAGATTCAAATCTGTGCCTGGCTATCGCTGAACAGTGATATCACTGTACGTGGCCATACTGGGCCTTCTGAGCCCCGTGTACCCGTTGGGTTATCTGACTACAGCCCTTACTGCTGATATCTTGTGCTGGTGGAAAGGAGAGAGATTTTCTGACTCCCCTAGGTCTAGGAAGATGCAGGCCATCAGAGGCCACTCAGGTAATATGCCTTGGTCCCTCTGGTGGTTAGATGCCCACCAAGCCCAATCGTATCCCTGCCTAGAGCTGGCAGGAAAAAGAACTTCTGACAAGCCACCATTATCTCCCATCCGGAGGCCTGCTGGGAGGTCTCTCTCTCCCTCAGTTGGCTGAGGGACACTATGTCAGTCTCGTGGCTTTTGGTCAGAGGATTGCTTTCATAAGTAGCTTTTACGTCCAGGAACTGGGCCATAATGCCTTAAAGTCCCTTTTGCTATCTTGTTTGACCTTAGAAAACTTAGATCACAAGAGTTTTGTCAAACTGATGCCATCCCAGAGAAAGCTTTAGTTTGGATAGTACATTCATTTATTACAAAGATCATCTTGTCAGAAAATTCCTGACCACCAGTGTCTATGGTGAATAATGAGCGTAACCACCAGGGAGAGAAAGATTAATACCAACTRTAAAATTATCACTAGCTATGCATAATACATCTATATGAATCTGTCACTCATAAACAGCAAGTCTGAGCGCTTTCTTAGTTTGAATAGCATGCAAGTTAGAGTGTAGCAGCCTTCACTTACGTATCTTTGAGGTGACATTATTTAATGTCACACAACAAAATCCACGTGCCAGTGAGACCTACCAGATGCACTAATACGCCCCAAAGCTACCTGTAGCAGTAAAAAGTTATGGAAAGGCCACAGCACTTGAGGTACAAAGGCTATTTTTATTTCAGATTGTGTTCTTTTCATTCTATTCACAGATAAAGGTTTTGCTTTTGTATTTGTTATGTGAAATATACAATGGACTTTTATTCCCCATGTATTTTTTGAGTATTAGAACACTGCACAAATACCGCTGGTCATCAGTCCCTATGCTAAAAATACTTACTTTTTTATATAGTGTTGTTAGCATGAAGGAAAAAGTCCTTGGAACTTAGAGCCTGGAGAAAAACAGTGTCTTTTGGGTAATAACTGAGCAGTCTGTGTGCTGATGCAGTCTTCAATATTGAAGTGGTATAACTACAATGACTACAGCTGTCATTTCTGGCTGACTCATACCAGTAAAAACCCACATATAAATACAATTATCTTGCTTAAAAGTTGCTTAATTTTGGTATGAGTTGTTTCAGTTCACAAGCTACTACCTAAAAGTGCATTTCAAATAGTATGAAGATACGAACTCTAGTTTTAGTTTTGCCAAGTTAGATAGAACATTAAGACTCTTGCAAGTCCTTTATCCAATAGCATTTATACATCTAGGCTGAGGAAGAGGAACAATCTTGTCTACTGTTACAGCAGTTGAAGTTACGTACCTCAGCAGAAGTGGTAGGAGGAATAAAGAACTGCTGCTAGATTATGCTGTATCTAGGTAGGTAGCGAAAAATGGAAGTGTAATCACTATTGCTAATTTTGCAATATTCTTTCCTGAAATATATTTGGTTGCCCATCGTTACACTACGCAAAGAGATGGAGTTGGAGCTGTGACATATTCTCATGGCTGCTATTTCATGCTCCATAGCCCAAATGCGTATTATGTAGGATATGCAAGTCATTGGCATGAGATGGAAATATTTTTCTCTCTCGGAGAGCAGAGAAGGTTACTAGGGGAAGAGCTGTGTAAGATCTGGTTTTAAATAATATGGTGAAAGTAGCTGTAAATCTAGAAGTGAAAGTGTTTCAAATAAAAGTGATCACAAAACCATGAAGTTCACTATGTAAAAAAAAGTACTAGAAATAACAAAAGCAAGGGATTTCAGAAAACTTTAGTAATTAAGTAATTTTATTTCTTTGATTACTATCCCAAGGGCCTGTGGAGAGGCCTTTTTATTCCTTAGTAATCTAAAGAGTAAAAAAGTACAGAACTAAAGATTTCTGGAAGATATGGCATTACAGACTAAGCAGGAAAATATTCTGACATAGTGAAAAGATAAGCAGTTTATTAAGGAAAAGATATAAGAACATGAGATAGAAACATATTAAAAGGTCGTATAAATGTGTGGAAGGCTACCACTGCTGGTTTGAGAAGCCATTGGAACTAGGGCACTGTAGTAGTCTTCCCCAGAGTAGATTTTATTCAAGATTACTGTTAATTACTTGGATAGGGGAAAAGCATACACTTCCAGACTCTATATAGGACTCAAAACCCAAGATGAGTCACAGATATTTTGGAGGGGAGAATCTGGAATCAGAGCGAACTTTATAAATAGAGAGTTGGTCTGAAACGAACAAGATAAAATTTAATAAATATAAGTGCAATAACTAAATGGAGAAGGAAAAAAAGCAGAGTCAAATACACGATTAGAAGCATCTGACAAAGCAGCGGGACTGCCTAAAAGAATCTGAGGGTTACAGCAGCTCACAGTCTGAACAGAAATTGACCATGGAGTAGCACTGGGAAAAAGGCAAACTCCAGCACATACTAAGAGAAATGACATCTGTAGGACATCAAGGCAATTAATTTGCTGAGACCTCATCTGGAGTACCACATCCAATTTTAAGTACCACACATTAAGACACATTACTTAGGTTAAAGAAGTCAAATTCTCTTGAGAGTAGAAGAGGAGAAAAGAGAGAGTCATTTTTCCAGGTTAGAAATATTGTTACTTAGAGGAAGTTGATCAGTTCTTCTCAGTGTTTACTACTGGAAAGACAAGAAGAATTTGGTTCAATCTGCAGCAAAGAAAATTTAAACTAGACAGCAGAAAAAGCTTCCTTATTATAAGGGTCCTAAAGCAGTAGAAGAAGAGTCATTAAGCACAGCATGCTGTAGAAACTCCTTAAACTTCTCTTTTTAAGTAAATAGACAAGTATCAGTTAGAACAGATTAAACTCAACTTGTAAATACACATGAAGCTAGTTAGAGCATGGTGACAGATGATCTGAGTAGATTCTTTTCTACCCTGCGTTTCTACATACACACTGAGAACAAAAATTAGCCAATTTATTGTAGCAGCCTGAGAAAGGCATGAAAGAACTTAAGAACCAAAAGTTCCAGCCTGCAATGTGCTGCCCGCTTTAATTTATTCTTATATTCCCGCATACTTGATTGGAGTGGCCTTCAAAATGCTGTAAATTTGACTTTCCTCTACCAGCAGAGGAATTTTTTTTTTAGTTGAACTTTAGTGAGAAAAACAATGTATGTTTGCGTTAAAAATACATGGAAATGAGCTTTAACTGTAGAAGGAAAAGGGACGTGTGTAATAGAAAAATAACATAAGCCCATAAATATAGATTGGTGGCAGAATATGTCTGGAAAGACTAGCTGCTAGCTCAACTCAGCAAAAGCATAAAATGTTTCAGGCTCACTTTTTAAACTGGCTAGGAAGTTGAAAGATGATTGAAACAATCTGACTGGCTTTCGAGACTTAAAATTATTTTCAGGGCTTGCGCTGGCATTCCCATGCCAATAACATTGCATAATCCATTAGAAGACTCCTTTCTCTATTTCCCCCCCTTTTTTTTTGTTTGTTTGTTTGGTTTTTTTAGCTCATAATTGCAATAAAAATTTCTCTGCAGGATCTTGTGCCATCAGTTCCTTCCAGCCTTTTATTAGTCTCTATGAAATACCTACATCTAGTCATTATTGTTTAATTGGGATGTCACTGAATAGTAATCATGCTTTTAATCTTTACAAACACTGGTGAATTAAGACTTAGAGTCCATGAGAAGAGATGAGTAACAGCAGCCCAGTGAACCGTGAACAAAACCTGGGCACTCCCCTGCCGTAAACACAATTAYTGCTGACAAGAGCCGAGAGAAACAAAAAGACACGAGCGCTTCAGATTGCGGCTACCAGAGCCTGGCTATCCAGTAGCAAATGATTCATCGCGCCTGAGCGATTCCCGGTCACCTCTGTAGACCTTCAAACAGACCAGGCATAAGTTTAAAATATTTGAATTCTGTGTTTATTTTTGCCACCTTAATCTTAAGAGTAGATTGTCAAAAGCTACTAGTATTATGACAGTTTCTGTGATATTGATATTCCCGACATTCTGCATCATGACTTAATCCACCCCTAATTTATTTTGTCCACAATCAGGCTGTGAAGTTGTGATCATATATCAAAACAAGGAATCAGACGAGAAGATACTGACCATCTTAGGAAGTCCTTAACAACTATAATCTGTAATGATATGCTCCAGCTAGGGTGTAAAGGGAATACTCTACTCTCTGCACTAAGTTTAGTAAACCAAATGGCAAGACTGGCTTGCAATGGTTACAAGTCCTCTCATCAGCATGAATAGGGAGCTGTCAAGTGGGAGAAGGGAGTAGCTTCAGTATTGGCTACATTCCTAAGCATACATACACACACACTTAGTAGCACCAGCACTGAGAGACAATTAAGAGAGARGTGAGAAAAGCTTGGCACAGCTACACATCCCATGTGAGCGAGGGCAAACTCTTAGACTCATGTTTGGTCTTTAGCTTGTTTTGGGGCGCAACCCAACTGCATACTGTACCAGATCTGAGTTTTACCATCGTGTCTAGCAATAACAGTGTCTTGTATAAATACAAGTGAGGTGATGTTTCAAAAATTGCCAGTACCAAGCATAAGCACAGACAGTGCTCTATCACAAACATCCAAAGAGGAAGAGCACAGAGACTAGAACAACATATTAACCCATCAAATTCTAGATATTATTTCAAGATGTAGCATTCAAAATATTTTACTTGTTAAAAATGCTGTGCAAATAAAACAGAATACAAGTAGGTTTTCTACCAACCCCCTCTACCCAACTTATTTTCAAAGGTTTATCTACATTTTCCAGCATCCATATTTTGTTGCACAGGCATTCCCTGTTTTGGAGTACTGTTCACTTAGAAATGTCACTGATATGAGTGAGAGCTGCAGACTGCCGACACCTTTAAGATCAGGGCCATATTCCTTCAGCTGCTGAGATAAGGAGGAACAAAGAATATGTCCTTAATTATGGCAATAGTTTATCTCTGTTGTGTTAGCTCCTTAGAGCTTCAGTACATTCTTGCCCCGTATGCTGTACAAACACATTTGTGAATTCAATCTTCATTTTAAAGGCAATTTCAGAGACATTATTTTGGTCAGTAAAATGAAGAGTATTATGCGTGTAAGAAAAAAACAAGTGAACCGAGTTAAGCAGAAAGTCAAAGCTTGTGACATTCCAATTCGAAACCAGCCTTTGCAATACTTTGAAGAGCGCTGCACTAGTGGTCAGTGATAAGGGCCATCTTATTTGTCCAGTTGGGAAAGAAGAAGAAAAGTTCTTTTGGAGTACATGGAGGATTCTGCACAGGACAAAACAGAGGTGGCATTCAGCTGTTCAAATGTAGTTGTCTGTTGCCACTGAAGAGACCCTGACATATCCCAGAGCTACTGCGAGGGCCAAGTTTACAACAAAATGATGTGACAGATCCAGGAGTTTCAGGCAGCACTTGCCACCAGGTGCAGTGATTGAATTTTTGGGACTCTGTCACATGTTTGTAGCAACAGTGGTTCTGACACAAGTTTAATGAAATCACTGCAGTCTGCAGACCACGTAATCAGTTTCTGGCTGATTTTGTTCAGTGAGTGCACTTCATATTCATAGGCAAAGCCTTTATTAAAACTCTTTCTGAAGCACTTCACGTGTGATCAAGAGAATGTTTCCTCATTCTCTGCAAGCAGTGGGTATACCCAGAAAGTAGCACAGCATTCAYGTTTATTTACAGCTAGCCTGTCCTATAGCATTCAAACCCAATCATCTAGGAAATAAATAAGGAAAATGACACATCCAAAATTAAAGCAACAGTATTCGTATCAGCTGCCGCAGCTAATATCAGTTAGTATTAAAGCCCATGAAAGTCTCTGTGCGTGTGGAAAGTTAGTAAAGACCACACTAGGAAGTGTTGGTAAGACCAAGACCATGATATCAGTAAGTAAAAAAATGAATAACCTAAGAAAATTATGTATATTGTGTTTACAAAAGAGCGAAGCTAGACAATTGAACCAAAAAGCAGACAGTTTAAACTGGTTGTGGAAAAATATAGACTATGTATATATATACACACACACTCAGATATGAATAAGTATATTGTACGTATATTAATGTATGCATATAACACAGGACCAACCTGTAGTAACCTCTTTATCACTAGGGTTGCAGAAGCTAAGAGCTTAGCTATGTTCAAAGGAGATGTCTAGTTTGGTATTAAGAAAAGTCACAATTAAATCAAGCAGGTTCATATGTTAAGCATGGAAGTTAAGAGCCCTCATTTGTAACCAACTCCAGACAGTAAAAGTATCTTAATATATTAATTCCATGTGTGTTTACTTGCTTTTTTATATCCTCCTTTGAAACATCATGTATGGTCCACTATCAAAATCTAGATGAATCATTGACAGTTACTATGTTATTTTCATAAACCAGCATTGGAATATTTAGATAAACATTTCAGCTGCTTTCAGAGCACATATTTGTGTGTGCAGCCATTTTTTAAAGTAATGAGATGTAAATATTTTTCAAAGGAAAGGTCAGTTTATTTAAGAAGAAAATCCATGTCTTTGAGGGTTTATCATTGTGAGAAACAGAAAATATTGTTTTCCTGGCTTTATTGCATTAGATGCAGTTTGAAAATTGACAAAAAAACCCCATTCAATTGTGCTTCATTTGGTTTGGATGCATCAACACAGTCAATATTGTTTCCAAAAGCGTTTTCGACTCCATTGTCCTTACGAAGCTAGACGTTACTTTTCAGTTAATAACACTAGGACAGCTGGAGCAGGGAAAACCACAGCAAGTTGTGACCCATGAGAGCAAAAGCTTCCAGCTTCCGCTGCTTCTGTCTGTCACAGAGAAGGAAGGTGGCTGCTTACTGACAGCTGCATCTGCACTTACGTATCTACAGTGAAAATAATATTACAAAAGAAGGCAACAGCAACCTTGTTAATGGCTGAAGATAGACTCATTTACAGTCAGTGCTGTTAAGACACTTATGATTCAAGTGCCTATTAAGGTTTAGATCCAAGTAACAYAGTGAGGAACCCCTCTGGCCTCTAAGGAATCAGGAACTGGGAGAGGCTGAATAGTTAAAGATCATAAGGGGGATGTTGCAAAAGCACAAAAAGCAGCTGAGCACAACTTCCCTCCTGCGCCTTTGACGCTTTTAGTAAAACGGACAACGGCCCACAGCTAAAATGTGAGAACTGTATAGCATTAACCCCATGGACTTCTTGATATAGAGTGCTGCACCACCCCAGTATAACATAAAGTTAGCTCCTCAGAACAGCTTCCTGTTTGTGGAATGACACGAGCTCAGCTTTTTGACAGTGGGGAGGGTGTGATAAAACAAGTGATCAACTTAAATGGTTCTATGTACACAGTGAACACGTACACATTTAGGAAGGTTAAAACTCAGTTCCGGTTTGCATCAGAAACAAGTCTGTGTACATGAAACCTGCATAACAGGGAAGCAGAAGACAGTTAATTGGAGCACATTATTTTCTTCTTAACTACTTCAAATTCAAACCTACATTCTGTTGTCAAATAAAAATCACTGCTCATCCAAAATCTAAAAGTAATTAACATTACTTGGAGATAAAATGTCAAATATGTAACTTTGCTATTAAAAAAAAAAAAGAAAAATTTAACACCACTGACCAGTGTGACAGATGATTGAGATGGTTTGCTCTATTTTCTGCAAAAGCACAGGAAGAGGCATTTGTCCCTGAGTTTAGTACTGGGTTATCACATCAAACCAGTATTTAGATTCATCTGCATCATTTAGGCATGGAAATGAGAGCAAGCTTAGCCTTCAAAGGCAACCTAAGCCCTTTCTAGTATAAAGCATATCCTCTGGAGCATCCGTCAGCTCTGCTGACTGCATGTGTTTGGAAGCCTTGGGATACTTTAACACAGAATGCTGGATCTAGGTGTTCTGGAAGACACGAGAAGAGAAAACCATAATGTTGATAGAGGAACTCAGGCATGGTCTCTTCATAGTCTTTCCCCACTATGCGGACCAGAGCACATACTATACTCAACCATCAAAATGAGCCACAAAACATATTCCTTTCCCACTCTGCCACACCAGTCTCCTAGTGTCACTGAGACAGAAAGGGGAGAATTGAACATGTGAGGTAGGGTTAGGACCAGATGTTTTCTAAATTCAATTCCCATAGCTAAAGCCAATAATAAGGTAAAAATCACAGTACAAAGAATACTAACCTGACAAACAACCATCACAATATCCTAATCTAATGGGAACACGAATCATGCTGAATTGTGCTCTATCGTTCTACCCTGAATGTGCTTTGTCTTTGGAAAAAAGCATATGCGGCATCATTAAAGCAGGATACAAGCTTGCCTGTCGTTGATGAACTGGATAAAGAATGGTTTGATGTGCTTTGAAGTAGAGAACACACAGCATATGTAAGAGGATAGAATAAATTGCTCAATATATTGTAGCTGAGAAACAGTGTCATATTATTAAAGACACAAAGGGACAGGTTTAAGGAGGCAGAGTCAKCTGAGCAGTATCATTTCTTAGCTTCCCCCCTCCCCCCCAGGCTTATTTAATTGTATATTTCATGAACGTATAGGAATTTCAGTGTCAAGTTTATCATAATTCAGGAAATGTCAGTATTGAGTCCACTTAAAAAAAGAAGAGTTATAGCCATCCTTACCCTGAAACTCAACCATTACTCCATCATTTACCTCRACAATAGCTTATACAGGCATCTGCTTTTAATTGATAGAAAGTTGAGAAGGTTTCAAGTCTGCATAAGGCAGGCAAATGTGTAGTAGTATTTTACAACAGAAATTACTACTTGACCTCCTAGAAACCATTTATTAATTGTCGAAGATTGATGGCTCTGGTGACTTTGTTTTAGCWAATATCAATGCACAAGCAAGTTTTTTACCTTTTTGTTTGTTTGTTTCCAYGATTGCTATCGTAATAACAGGCAAAACAGCTTTTATCTGGCCAAGCTTACAATGATTAAACCAGGCACTACACCTCAAAGTTCCTCTTCTCCCTCATTGCCTGAGGTGGAGAATTAAACCATGTTCACAAATATAATTCTAATCATTTGTTTTGTAACCTCATACAGCAGACAATGTTGGGCAACTATGGAAAAAATGCACAAAAGTACAAAGAGCAGCTT
Source organism: Rhea americana (assembly GCF_003343005.1). Taxonomy (NCBI): domain Eukaryota; kingdom Metazoa; phylum Chordata; class Aves; order Rheiformes; family Rheidae; genus Rhea; species Rhea americana. The sequence continues at coordinate 40,354 of NW_028186417.1, read as the reverse complement.
AATACTTTAGAAAGCAATTAAAACAGCTCCCTCTTGGTTATCCTTCTCACAGCACAGTACAAAGTTTTTTTGTTATTTTTTTTTCATTCTCCAGCATGCATCTCTATATTCTGAAAAGAAAATAAAACCTTTGTTAGTGTTTAGGAATCAGGCAGCTGGTTCAAGTAGACAAAGATTGTATTTCTTCATTTGTTTCCTGTTTAAAATATGATAAGACTTTATGTTTGCCTTTTAAGTTATTAAATTTTGTCTTTTAGTAAATTCATTTTCAGTTCGCAAAAGTTAACTGTGCATATGCTACACACGTATAAGACTTCCAAGTACTTCTAGACTTAAGGGTTCTTAATACCTTTAAAAACATAGGGTGTACACACACACACTGTAAAGGAGACAGAATATGTCATACCAAGAGAAAAAGAATATTCTTATAAAAAACACATAGTATGACACTGAAGCTGAACAAATGAGATCCACTTTTCCTCTTCATTCCCCCACCTACTCTAATACAGGAAATAAAATGCTCAGGTTCTTGCACAAACATTACATGAGCTAGAAGTCATTYAAGTTGAAATTTCTTTAACAAAGAGGAATGAAATATGCTAGATGTGTATGCTAAAATTCTACTCTGACCATATCTGAGTCATTCTTAGAGACCCAAACTAGCTTGCTGTAACTTGTCAAACATCCCATGTTTTTTATCCCTCTCCTTTCRTTCCCGTCTTGCAGTCTCTGCCCTTGTTCGGTGAACTCCTTTCAAGGAATGTAATTTCTTAAATACTGGGAAAGCACATCATATTAGAGAGTCATTCTGTAAATGAAAACTGGAAAACAACAGTCTGAGTTAAAAGTAAAAAGGATTGTGATGTTATCAGAGCCAGTGATTCTACAGCTTACACTGAGCTGATTGAAAAAAAATTAAGTTACGTGAACTGAAAACATGGGATGAAACAAGGAAACAAGGGTGGGAATYGTGCTCTTGAAGCACAGTTTGCCTTTCAGAGAGAGGACAAGGTTGCAGTCTTACTTCTCAATTCTCTTTTTCGAGCAAACCAGTGCTCAGGAGGAGACAGAGAGGTACAACCCCTATACATTGGAGGGTGCTGGAAGTGATCGAGGTGGACAGATGAGCCATCTCTGAGCCATAACTTGCTGCCCTGAGAGCCTAAGGTCTAGATCCTATTTTTCGGTCAATACTGCTTTTAGACACATATACAACAGATCCCATTGACTGTCGATTAGGAGACCGGTACTAAGGTATATTAGAAGGAAAACATGAGCATCTTCCCTGCTGCAAGTCCAGCCTTCTCACAGATGGCATGCATTGACACTGCAGACCTCAAAACCCCACTTTTGTGGATTTTGCAGGTTTATATTGTTTCTAACAAAGCTAATCAAATATATATGATGCCATAAAGCAGCATATGGCTATAGAACAGTCACACAGGTTTGCACCAGCAACAAATTYGCCTGGTTATTTCTAAATCCGATAACACACAAATTCTCATACCCTTCTGTAACACATCTGTGTGCCTGACTTGTCAGTGAACTCTAGCTGGCCAAGCAAAGCTGTGGTGGTATTTTGGGGACATTCCACATGCTGAGGCAAGCCTAAAAATGATTCCCTCAACTCAGGTTGGGTGGARAGGGAGCAACCAAGTTATAAAAACACACCCATAGATAAATCCTTGATGTACGTTCTTTTTTACACAATGTTTTCTTAAAAGATTGACAGTACAGCATTAGGAGGTTTCTAACAAATTCCCCTCAWGCCTGTGTCCTCTTGCTGTGCCCAAGGGCATGCTGAGACAGTTACTTCACCCAAACCCTGCAGCACTGAAATGAAGCTGGCTTTCAGCAGGGCTCATAAAAAGGAGTAACAGAGCCAAGAATAGGCTCACTTGCTATACAGATGAGTTGCTGAATTTAGACATCATGCTAGTCAGGAGGCAGATAACCAAATTACTCTAACTTGCATCTATGGCTTCTGAGTTATTTGCCCCACAAGTTTCCTCAGCCCTTATAAAACTTCCAGTGAGGAAGACTATTTTGTGTCACAAAAGCAAGTCGCAAATAAACTATTACAATGTAAGAACTGAGTTTACTTAGCCGACACAGATATCTCTGTAAATAAATTCTTATCAAAGTAACCTGATTTCAAATGCCTGAATATATATATATATATATTCCCTAAGAGGTGAACCAAATCATTCTCCACACACTGGTGTCCTTTCTAGGACTGGATTCATTCCATACTGCCTTCTCATCTAAACTCATTTGTTTTAAATGGYATATTTTCAGGTAGATCTCCCTACACCCTCATCAACCTCAGTGTCAACAAGAGTATTCATGTCCTTTGTGGGATATCATGGTGGAGTATTTTAAGTCTGCTATGACACTCAATCTCTTCTGTAATATCTTGGTCCAAGATTTCCTGGGCTATTTAATCTCAGCTTTATAAAAATGGAGTGTCCTGTAGAAGGAAATTGAATTAGGAGAAGAGCAATAAATGCATTCATTCAGTGTACTTGGCCAAAATAGCGCTCTCAGTCTTGGAATGAAAAGACCCTTGTCCATAACAACACAGACAATTACAAATATAGACAGGACAGTTTTGCCTAGAAGGGAAAAAGCATTTTAGCATGGAGGCAGAAATTTCTCTTGATGGGTAGGGCAATCAGTCTGATCAGTCAAATAATTAATACGCTTCTAAAGGGGAGCGAGGAGAACATTGGAGATCAGAAATGAATAAAGGACACAATGAACCTCAGTACACCAGTTTTTGTTCCCATCTCTCCCTTAGATAATTCAGGATAATTTATCACATAAGGCATGCTGAAGAAGAAAATCCATCAGTTATTTACCTCCTTCTCCACTGTTCTTTCTCAGCTCTACCTTCTTCAGTAAAGTCACCCTTATTCCACACCTCTTGTATTTCATACTTCTCTTTAGTTCTTTATACATTACTTTTTCTTCCTCTTCGGCTTTCTCCTTCTTTATGTTCTGTACTCATTTTCTGCTTCTACCCGTTTACTCTTGACCCTTCCTTTTGTTTCTGTCCCAGTTTGTGGTGCCTTCCCCCTTCATTTTTGTATCCCAACCACCCTCCTGACATATTCATGCTGACAGTAACAGCTGCAAATTAAAGAGCACCCTTGATGCTCAATCCACAGGACTGCCAGAGAATTATTTGCCACAGTTCAGACCGTGGTCATAAAAGCAATTTAAACTTAACAGGTAAAAGGGCAGAATCAAACATGGTGCCCATTTTTATTTGTCATTAAGGACTCTCCAGACCATTTAACATTATCTCACTAGGCTCAAATCAGTATTAGTACTGGCTTGCAAATGTGCTGCAGCACGTTAGACCTCAGACAGAAAGCTGAGCTGAGGCTCAGCTCTTCATGTTGTTCACTTCTTGCTTCTCTCAAGGTAACTACTCCTACTGAGGGTTTAGTCTGAGCCAGACAGACCAAGCAAGACACATCAGCAGTCGTGCTCAATGGAAACACTTTATTCTGGAAACAAAGTTAAAAATTACACTATTACTCAGGCTATAAATGCAGAGCAGCTGTCTAACCTAGGGTAGGGCACTCTGCACTTCTGCAATCCCGTAACTACTCCTGAAAGTGTCTTTCAGATGTTACAGCAATTCTGTCCCTTCAGGGAGCACTGCTTTCAGTTCCTCCCCTTGATCAAATTCTGACAAGACTGCATTAAATAAGAAAACATATTTCGTATCTGAAAACTCTTTTCAGCTTATGCTCTTTTTGTGTTGAAGATCACTAGATTTCTTTTGTGATGAACACAAGCTTCAGAGACATATCTTACATATTCATTCTGCTTTCCAGTAGGCAGAATATTTCAAGTAGAGCGGTGTGTAATGAATTGTGCATGGGATTCACAGTCAGCAGACCCAGGTGCTCCTGCTTTTGCAGACAGCCTGCTAAGCCTAAAGAGTCACTGTGATTCTGCTATCTACTCTGAAAAAACATAGATCATATGCATCAGCTTACCAGACGACTGAGATCTATGAATAAAGCAAATTCTGTATTTTTAGCAAATCATCTCCATCTCCTGCCACTGAAACTAAATCTCAGAGGACCATTTAGTCTTAGTCCTCTGCTTTCTGAAGAGGTTGTTTTATGCTTTCCAGATGGGCTTTGCATTATCGCTCCATACAGTTAGGATACACTTAGCACTGCCAGCAACAGGATGTTGATGTGCTCACTCACATGTTTTAAAATGTCTTAAGGTGATCTGCCAGATTTTCAAACAGAAGTTTTGCTTTGCATGCCAAATATTTTTTGAAGAAAACATTCTCCGTTTTCTCTTGTCTCTGCTATTAGTCATTTGACCTGCTTGCAGGGAAATTATGTTCTAGTTATACTGAAGATCAAGAGAACACCATTTTTACTTTTTTTTTTTTTCCTGAAAAGGATCTTAAATAAAGCAAGTAAATAGCTGGTTAAGTTGCATCTCCATATTGAACACACTTTAACATTAGAAGTTTTTATTCTTGTCTCTTGATATTCCAACCAACTTCCAGATAGTTATCTGTAGCAACAGGAGAAGCACTCAGTGGCTTTGCGTTCAGCAGAAGGATATCATGGCGTATGCCAGCATAGTGTCTTAGCACATGTCTAGACATGGTCAAACTTCATCTCAGCTTTTACTGTCACTCATGGGAACAGAGATGAGTCTGTAACTTGGTTTTCCAGCCCATCTGACACAAATCAAAAGAAAGCAGAAGTGATCCCTGACTAAAGAGGCCAAGATATGCTTCTGAATGAATTTATTTGTGCATTTCCATATCAAAATAAAACGTGGCACATGGTTATTGTTGAGATAAACAATTGAAGAGAAAAAAGGAAAAAACAGAACTCCTTGGGGGAAGACCCTATTTTCCGTTCCTCTCCTCCCAGCCAAAACCCCCTGAAGTTTCGTTAGCTAAATAAATATGCAGAGGCTCAAATATATCTGCTCAGTCTGAAACAGCATCCAAAACACTTTTTTCTCTTCTCATCCCCACCACCTCTTGTGTTGTCAGATATCAGTCCTCATGAGCACAGAGGATAAATACAGAGTATCAATCTCCTAATTTCCAGCTCAGTCAATGCTTAAAACTGCAAAATCAAGTAACTATTTCCAAGCTAAGTTCAGTTTGACATTACAGAAATTGGCAGAGTCTATCACAGAATCACAGAATGGTTGAGATTGGAAGGGACCTCTGGAGATCATTTAGTCCAACCCTCCYTGCTCAAGCAAGGTCACCCAGAGCACATGGCCCAGGGTTGCATCCAGGCAGATTTTGAATATCTCCAGAGAAGGAGACTCCACAACCTTTCCTTTTCCAGTGCTGTCACTCTCACAGTAAGGAGTTTTTTTACTTCCTGTTCAGATGGATCTTCCTGTGTGCTCACGGTGTTCCTGGGCACAACTGCAAAGCAACTAGCCCCATCCTCTTTACACCCTTCTTTCAGATACTTATAGATGCTGATAAGATCCTACCTCAGTCTTCTCCAGGCTGAGCAGGCCCAGCTCTCTGAGCCTTTCCTCATACCAGAGATGCTGTAGTCCCTTCATCACCTTAGTAGCCCTCTACTGGACTCACTCCAGTAGCTGCATGTCTTGTTGGGGAGCTCAGAACTGGACACAGTCCTCCACATGCAGCTTCACCAGCGCTGAGTAGAGCAGCAGGATCACCTCTCTTAACCTGCTGGCAATGCTCTTCCTAGTGTACCTCAGGATACCGTTGGCCTTCCTGACAATGCAAAGGCAAATTGCTGGCTCGTGGTCAACTTGTCCACCAGAACTCCCAGGTCCCTCTCTGCAGAGCTGCTTTCCAGCAAGGCAGCCCCCAGCCTGTCCTGGTGCACAGGGTTATTCCTCCTGAGGCACAGGACCTGCACTTGCCTTTGCTGAGCTTCATGAGGTTCCTCTCTGCCCATCTCTCCAGCCAGCTGAAGTCCCTCTGAAAGGCAGCACAGCCCTCCAGTGTATCAGCCACCCCTCCCAGTCTCATACCAATTTAAGCTATAGCTGTCTCTGACTTTTCCATCCTGACTTTAACTCTCGTTGTGAAATACCACCCTTAACTTGGCTTAGCTCAACTGCATTGGCAATTGTGCCATCAATTGGGCTGCACAACAGAGGATGTAACCCAAGAATCCTAACCTGAGAATCTCCACATAAGGAGAAGCAGCAATTAACCTACACTTGAAATAGGCTTAATTACACATCTCTGGCCCAGACAAGATGCAGTGCAAAATTTTATTTTTCCCCCCCGCCCCCCGCAGGAGGACCAGGCTTTCCCCTATCCCTGTTAACCTGCAGGAGGTAACTGTGCCATTATGTTTTTTTAAAAAAAAATTAACTCATTTCTGTCATCTCCTAATATATATATATATATATATATATATATATATATAAAAGAATTCTGATACAAAATAGAATCCACATCTGTGCTCTCCTTTCCTAATTCTGTTCCCTCAGTTTACCACTTTAGCAGAGCCTCTTCTTGGTAAAGCTACCTTCCTTTACACAGTGGAATTAATAAAAAGTATAAGGATAAAGCTAGTGCTGCAGTGACCTTCCTGGCTTCATTTGTTTTTTTCTAGAAAAAAAAAGTTTCTCCCTATACCTTAGTCATCCATCCATCTGTCCTTTGTGCAGCCCCCAGATAGGAGCTGTTTCTCTTTGTACAGCACATAGCACAGGCCCAGTTCTTAGATGCCCTTACTGCATTTTAGTCGTGAAGATAAAAAAAAAAAATCAGGTTCCTCACACAGGAGATGAGCAGAAGAACTATCAGATCAAATTCCACTGAAAGGATACTTCAGCTGTTATTGACTGGTCTTTCTCATATTGGATGCCATCTACTTGGCAAAGCAACCATACTCAAACTTATGATATGGTTGTACTGTCCAAGGCATAAGCATACTTCACCGCACCTAAGAACCAACTTCAGACATGGCTCAGTTCCATACTTGCTTTTAAAAAAAAGAAACAGACAGCTGTTCTGTATATAAATGTACCCCATTAATAGGGGGTATATTTAGTCTAGCATATATACTTTTTTAGTAGAAACTCAGTTTTGCTGTAATTGCCCTTGAGAGTTCTCATTTCCTCTAGTACTTAATTTACCTTGAAATATGTATATTTATACACACACACACACACACACACACAGAAGTCAAGTTTTTTTTACGTAAAGTGACCACAGAAGCCAAAACAAACAGTGCACACCACACAGTCGTATGCCTGAACTTAGGCTATACATCTGCATGCAGCATATGCTATACTCATATGACAGGGATACAAAATTAAGTCTTCCTGATTTCTGCTGCTAATTCACTGGATGACACTGTAGAAAAATCCCTTTCTTTCCCAAAGACTCAGTTTCTCTAGGTATAAAATTAAAGCAGTGATACATATCTGAAGCCCCTTTAGGGGACTTCAGTAGGACTTTTGGTTGACTGAGAGTTGAATGAGTACAGAATCTATTCCTGTATTAGCCATAAGGTTACTTGTATATCATAGGTGGTGTTCTGAATCATCAGCTGTTCCAAAGAGCTCTTTCAAAACTTTGGAGTTTCCCCTTTAAGGTCTGATGAGAGATCTGTGTCATTCAACAGCTTGTTTTACTTCCTCAGCATTATCACACTTCCGTATTGTAAGTTCTGGCAGTCATCATCAAATTATTACAAAATAAGACTCTTCTGTTCACAGGAAAGAGCTGAGCACTGATTCTGACCTCACATCAGTACCAAGCCAGCAAAACATATCTAAATCAATAGTTATTCTGGATTTCTATTTGGACAGAAGGCATGAAAAACTGATCCAAGCTCTTTTGCAGGATGCACGAATGCCATTCTGCAAATGATTCCAGTCTGTCAGGTTTTTCCAATACAAGAAATTGATGTCAACAGAAGGACTAGTGCTGTCCAACTCTGCTGTCAGTCTCACCATCATAGATGTAGAGTAACTCCTTTAGGCCACAGATTTACCCCAGCCACATAAGCAGCATATACCTTGAGAAAGAACAGAAAACACTGAAAAGTTGCTGTAACAAATTATTTCTCAGCAATCCCCCCCACACACACACGTGCAGTGAAGTAAAAATAGGTATTACTTTGTCATATAAAATTGCCATTATACTTTTGCTGAAGTATACAATGTAAAAGCCCAATTTTTCGTTCTACTCTTCTATTCCTGATCTCAAAGGAGTTGTGCTTGTTTTACACCAGTCCAAGTGAGAAGAGAATCAGATATTCCATCTTCAGTGCTTTTGTTTCAGAGATAAATGACTGTTTTGCTGCTTTCCCCATGGCTTATTCCAGCAATCTGCTGCCAGTTCTGGCTGGCTTAGTGTCAAGACTTGACACACAGCAAAAACAATTGAAAAATAGCAACAGTCTGTTTAGTCAGCTAATTTGTAAGTTTTCTACATCTAAAGCTATAACATTTGGGAATATAACTGACCCACAGCATTTTTAAGTAACTGTTTCTGTTAGAGTATGTTCTACAAAATCTTATTCCGCAAGTTTGGAGCAGGAAGTAGATGACTTAAGATGAGACATTGTAAGAAAAACAGGATAGAGAGAGAGAGAGAGAAAAGAGAAACAGCTAACTGCTGCAGAATGCATGCAAATGTAGAAGTGCAACCAGGCAAGAGGCAGTATGCTGCATTTGCACACGCAGTGAACTGACAGTGAGTGAGAGGTAGGGCTGCAAGACAAACTGATGACATGCAACTACAGTCTCTTTTGTAAAGAACACTTTCCTTTCAGCATTTGATCCTCAACAAGGATTTCCAATTGTTTTGTAAAACACAAGAAAAAATTAGTCAGAATCACAGAATGCGTAAGGTTGGAAGGGACCTCTGGAGATCATCTAGTCCAACCTCCCGGCTCAGCAGGGTCACCTAGAGCATGTTAGACAGGGTTGCGTCCAGGCGGGCCTTGAAGATCTCCAGAGAAGGAGACTCCACAACCTCTCTGGGCAACATGTCCCAGTGTTCTGTCACTCTCCCAGGGAAGAAAGTCCCCCTCACGCTCAGGCAGAACTTCCTGTGCTTCAATTTCTGCCCATCGCCTCTTGTCCTGTCACACGGGACAACTGAAAAGAGTTTGTCCTCGTCCCCTTGACACCCTCCCTTCAGGTGCTTGTACACATTGATAAGATCCCCCCTCAGCCTTCTCTTCCYCAGGCTGAAGAGGCCCAACTCTCGCAGCTGTTCCTCACAGGGCAGGTGCTCCAGCCCTCTGATCATCTTTGTAGCCCTACGCCAGACTCTCTCCAGTAGCTCCATGACAAGTAGTTCTTGTCTTACCTTAAAAATACTCAAAGCAGGTCCAGATTCTCATGGTCTTTGGGTCTTTTTTCTAGTGATCTGGCAGAGAAGCATCCTTCTAAACACTTAATACAGATGATCCCTTCAGCAGTGCAGTCCTCACTGGTGAAAATAAAAGCATTAAACAAGATATCATTTCAAGTGGGAATTTTTGTTTTACACAAACTCCAGAGTGGACCGTGGGATTTACTTCTTAAAGGCATCTGCATATGGTATAGTTCCAAAAGTTATAAATTAGAGCAACTAATAGGTCAAAACTAAGCCCTAGAAATATAGCACGTGGGAGGCAAAAGTTTTCAGGCCCAAACACACCTCAGCTCTTCACATCATGTTCCGATGTTCCTCACAGCTCTTTAAAAACAGATTAGGCCATGGACTTCAGCGTTCAGTCTAAGCACTGCTTCCTTATGATGCCATTTCATAGTTTTCCCATGCARTTTAACAGATGTTTCACCCTGAGAAGTCCATCAGTAAAAAACTACCTGTTTATGTTTTCTATCCAAGTCCAAAGCCACTGAGTAATCCAAAGGAAATACTCCTTTTGGAGCTTAATAGCAGATATAGTAATAGGAGTGCAATTTTGTTTCATTTCACATTCTTAAGGGACTGACTGCAGTGCAGTTATTCACATTGCAGAATTTTTATTCCACTGATCTCACCTGGGAGAAGAGTGAAGAGTTAAATAATTTTCAGAAAGATTCTTTCACGTRTGTGAGAGAATCTAGCTCAAATGTCAGCTTCCACATTACAATGTTGGCAGTTCAAAAAACAAAAAAAAACTTTCCATTTGTCAGCTGCCGGAGTTTGCTTTAGGGAGATGCACGGGAAACTACTCAATACTTTGATTTCATAGAGGTTTGTTTTTTTCAGTCACTTGAGACTGAAATTGCATTTAAAAAATATTCTAACAGGAGTCCTGGACTAAAAAATGGGGTCTTTTTGAGCATCTGTTGCATAACACACAGTGCAAAACTGCTGTGAATGGGAAAGCAAACACATTGAGGTGTTTGGCTTGCTTTGACACAGACATTCTTTGCCCCCCCTCCCCCAGCTGCCCATCAGCTTGGAAATGGCACTAAAGCCCTTCTCTTCAAGGGACAGCTGGAAGCAAGTGGGAGAGACAGGAACACTGCTCATAGTCCAGCCTCAGACAAGTAACTTAGGATACTCAATTGTTCCTACAAGAAGGATATTTCCTGCATTGATGGTTGTAGCATAGCAAAAATCTTACAAGGAGATGGTTAAATTCGCTATAGGTCAGTGAGTTCATAAGGAAGGGTTATAAAAAGAATAAGCAGCTATATTTTTCCTTCAAAACTAAGRAATTGTTTACCCAACAAAAGCCTTGACTCCTAACTTAACTCCTTTAGTATCTCTTTGTAAGATACATTTATTTCCACATCCTTACTCATACTTACTCCAAGGGACTGGTGGCAAGATTTTTTTCATGTCTGAGTGCTCTGGAGTATGTAAGCTTCAAATATCAACAGGTGCGCTTTGTTGACTGGACTGCAAACTGCTGGACTGTTCTGAGAGCAAAAAGTCATTTATATAAGAGAAGACTTAGTTAACATTGCACTATTTCTTTCTCCTCTTTTGAGATGCCCATGTTCTCTCATCGATGCCTCAAACATGCTTTTGTAAGCAGTCAGACCACACGAAGCATTTTAAGCCAGGGAGTTCACACCCTGGATCATAGAGGTTTTCTAATTATTATTTAGGTGGGAATATTGTTTAACTTTCTGCATTTTTTGCTTCTAGGATTCATGTTTTCCGCTTCTGTTCAGTCACAAAGAGGCATATTTAAAACTCCCCAGAAAACTCTCTCTTAATTATATAATTTCTAGAGCTGCAATTTCAAGCAAAGAGCAGCTCGCATGAGATCTGTGGTTTGCAGTGATAAAGTCAACAGCACCAAAATGCCGCACCTCTTAGTAGCTTTACATTCCTTAACTGACACAACAAAGGATACTTTTCCTCTTAGAAGAGAAAAATCTGTCAGAAATGGAAATGAAAGCAGCATGAGGTAATTACTGCCAGAAAGACAAGAGAAAACAGTATCAGTCACCCTCATGGTGAAGTTGTTTGCCTTCCAATTAAAGGACCATTCAATAGGAGATGGACAGTTTTTATCCTGGACATTGAAAGCAACCAGTAGCTGGCCTTTTGCTTCACCTTAAATATATGCAGATAACTGTCAAGATTAAAGTAAGTATTACAGGTAGAAAGTTCTGAAACAGAACAGATACAGCGTTATCACTCTTTCTTACAGGACTGGAAAAAATACATTGATGTAGAGACTTTTTTTGGATTTGCGATTCTATCATTTTGAAGACTCAAGTAATTTCCAAACCATAGCCCTAATTCTTGGGGAACTGAAGGACAACTATAGCCTCACTTGGGCTCCAAATGAATATAGGCAAACAGAGGAAGAACTGAGTGGAGTGTAAAAGCCCATGCGCTCACAGCTATCTTCTCTGCTTTATGGCTACTGCTTAAGATTAACTGCACACAAGTTCACTTCTAAGAAAAGAAAAGCCGGGGCAGAGGAATCCACATTAGTCCCCACCTATGTTTTGGGATGCCTTGGTACAGATTCCTTCCCAAGTTTGCGTGTGACAGAAGGAGGCCAAGAGCAACCCCCTCAGCATAGTCAGATCTCAACTATGCAACACTTTATGCACATTTAGTTTTTGCACTGCTTGCATCACAAATTTTCACCTCATTAGCATGCTCTTAATGGAGTCAACTTACCATGCAGTTATAGTATTACGTTGGACAAAAACCTCACAGTATCATGAAGCAGCAAAAGGAAAGTGCTAGCGGTAAATTCACTAAGCTTGATAAACATACCAAGGGCAAGGAAATCTGGGAAGCCCGACACAGCTTCTCTGAAAAGGCACAGAAAGCATAGGCCTGAAGGGAAGGTGAAGAGCACAGACATGAGGCCAACAAAAAGATTTATTTTTTAAAACACTTGCCCTTGAGAAAACTAGTTCGAGCCTATAATGACTTTTCTAACTGCTCTGCAGCTGGAGAGGGTCCCTGAGTCCCAAGCAGAGCATCACAACCCAGAGACCAGCAATATGTTCTATACCCAGCAAGTAACCACAGGCCAGTCCCATGTCGTCCTTCCTGCATCAGTGCTAAGGGAAGGCAAGAAGGAAAACCAGGTCAACGTACAGCCCTTGAGGCCAGAGAAACAGAGAAAGGAAACCCACCCATCAATACAGATGAAGTTTGTTATGCGTTTCCCCTTCCTGCATCCCAACTTGATACATGACTGAATTAACATACATCTGTGCTCAGAGCCTTGGGAGCTCCAGAGAAGCTCCCAGTTGTAAGCCATGTACTGACTAGTTTGCTCAGGATGCAGGTGTATTCTTCTGCTACACAAGAGACGAGAAGCATCAGATCCCCCTTCTTTGCTCCATGAGTGTGGGTTCAGGGCAAACTGCTTCCCATAGGCAGTCTAGCCTTAGTAATAAAACTTGCTATGAAACATGATAATTTAGTCTGCAGAAGTCACTGGAATTCCATACTGGAAAGAACATTCTCACTTTTCTTACCCAAGGGCACTGTAGTGACTAGGAGGACTCACATGGGTCTCCATTTCACCGGTCTCAGAAGGTTTCTCTTCTCCTTCATAGACTGCCAAGACAAAGGAATTCATTTCTGGAGAACAGAGACACTGGTTAAGAAAAACCTTAAGGATTCTGGGAAAGGTTAAGCCTATTAGTCAGCAACCATGGAAAGAAACTGGTCTCAGATCTAGCTGCTGAAAAAAAAAACATTGTGACCAAAATGACATTCTCATTTAGTTGAGACAGTCACACACTGTTTTTTTTGTTGTTGTAGTTCTGAGCACACAAGGAGAAAGAATACTAAACATGACAGTCCAGCAAGAAGTGCCACATCCATAGCAGCCCACATCACTAGGGCACTAAGAACAGGCTGGCTCTCCACACTTAATTATAACAAACCACCCTCTTGAAGAGTTTGTGCCTCCATTGCTCAATAGCATTTTCAGTTATTTGTCATGCTGTGCGCCCTATGGCCGAGGAAGTACCTGCTCTTMGCCCCAGAAAAATTCTATCAGATATAGCTGGGGTGTGAACAGCTAAAATAATGGAAGCAACCCACCACCCCTAGTTATTGTTGCCGTGCTTTTGCTTCTGTGCCTCAGGAAAACCCTGACAGGTCAAAGTCAGCAGGCATTTGAGGGTCAGTCAGAACAATGGTGCCTGGAAAGCTGCAGCTGATATAAATCATGTCCTGGGAACACCATGTAGAAGGTGTAGATAAGTGAGGACAGAACAGCATTCCCTGTCCTGCCTGGGACCTGGTTGTCTCTGCTGTCTAAATAAGACAAAGGATCATTTGCATGAAAATAACTTAATGCAACTGCGGAAGCTGCTGTCAAACTCCAGTGTTTAATAATCCWCTATGTGGATGGAAGATGTGTTGTACAGGGTTCCAGAGGGGGCTCTTCCTACCCCAGCACTCTTCAGGATTTCCATTGAAAATGTGGATGGAATTTTTTTTATAATAGAGATCATACCTCTTAAATCTGACACCAAGTTGAAAGCCCTGCACATACCACTGAGGGACAGTGCTAGAACTGAGTATGATTTGAATAAAGAGAGATGATCTGCAAATAGAAGTGCAGCCGAGTACAGGCAAGAACAAGGTGCTGCACTGTGCTTGGAGCAGCAAAAGCAACCAGTGACTGCTGTTCTGCAGAAAAAGCTCAAGGGATTACAGTAGATCACAGGATRGACATAAGCCAACAGTATCATGTGTTTTCAGAAAGTGCAATGTGTAGGGCTATATTAACTGTTAACAAGAGTGCAGGATGCAAGAGCTGTGAATGAACCCCTTCTTTCTCTATATCCACAGGAGTGCTGCATCCAGTTACCACACTGTGCTTCAGAACAAGGTGTGGCCTAACAGGATAATGTCCAGAGGAAGGTAGTGGGAATGATGAGAATTCTGAGAAACACATCCCCTGTGAGTGTAGACTAAGTGGAAGGGTTGGGTTATCACAGAGAAGGGAAGACAGAACATAGTAGCTTTTCTTAGTTACAAGAAGAGCAAAGAGAAAAAAGATAGTCCATTGCTGTGTTCCTTTTATTCAGGGCATAAAGAGATTGACTTAAATTACAGCAAAGGAAATTCAGGTTAAACTTCAGGGACAAATTTTGTAGCTGGAAGGATAATTAAGTATTGAATGAAAGCCGTGGGGAGATGATGGCACCTCCAGCACAGAAAGGCTTTTCGGACAGATAAGACACCTAGGTATAGGTTGTCCTGCTGTAGGGTAAGAGAAGACACAGGATGAGTTGGGAAGATCCCTTTGTAGCTTTTATTTTTTCCTTTCTGGAAATGAGAAGAYTCTAATGTTTTCAGCATACAGCTCTCTCATCAGCCTCACTCAACTCACATGCTTCCCCTCAGCTAGTCTTCTTCCTACACCTCCTTTCCTGCTCACTTGTTCAAAAGCAAGGATACTACTTTCATGGCATTTCACATTTTCCACTCAGTCCCTCTTCCAAAACTTGCTCTCTTCTTCCCTGAGGTGGTAAATACCTTATTAGTGCCCCATCAGTTCCACAGGCACCAGCTAGCTCTTCTCAGAGGGTCTAGCAGGTAACATTCAGAATGATTGTTTTGCCACTTACCGCCTCCACGTCCAACTGGAGGAGACCATCCTGTACCCAGCTATTGAATTATTTTTCTACTCATTAGTTTACCTAATAAATATGAAACCTACTCAACACCATGTGGCCCCGCTAGGCCTCAGATCAGCAACACTGCCAGGTCTACATGCTGTCTTCCTACTTGAATCGTGATCCAATTAAGTGCCACAGCTTTTTGCATGGGCTGGAAAACAGGCTTGCTTTCTTGCTTGGGTCACAGAGCCAGAGTATTTAGTTTTGCCAAGGATAGCTTCCTCTTTCCTAATAGTTTCATCAAGTTTCAGTTGGTGGTTTTCAGTGTTTCTGGTTTCTGCTCTGGACACTGCTCCTCCTCAGCACACTGCAGTCAGGCTGTGTCTGGTACCTGATAAGAACAGCCTTATAGACAGCTGCCGCAAGAAAGGCAGGGTGAGCAAAAAGGCACAAAATGGGTGCACACTTTCAACAGCTACTTTCTGACTAGGCTTTGGGAACATTATGTACAGCAAGCATTTTGCACTCAGCTAGAGACTGTCCTGTTTCAGCCATTTTTTTCAGGAAAAAAAAATCCTACTCTCCTCCATACAGAACTGTTTTGTAACTTAACCTGATATTGCAGCAGTTCCTTCTTCTCTCTCCATAAAAACCTATTAACAGACCAGTTCTTAGAGAAACAAGGTAGAGCACTGCTATCATCTAGGGCCTGTCTGATCAAGACCTTCCCACCCATTTCAGAATGGGTGCCTAAGCAACTGCAGTCATCTTCTCCACCTACCAAGATAGTAACTGACATGCAGGTTAGGCATGGTTCCTTATTGACATGACATTTCTGTTCATGCTCACAATTTACATGCTATATAAGATCTCATCAAATCCTCACTAAAGTTTGTGGCTATTCTGCTTGTCTCAGTCTCCACAAGACTTAAGAATGTTTCCTAAAGCTCACTTTAGTTATGAATTGCTGATGACTAGCCATTCAAATCACGCACTCCCACAGCTCGTGTTGCTTCTTGCTTATAGCTCTACTTTTGAAGTTCCCATCATCTTTTTGAAAATTGTCTCTGTAATCAAGCATATAAAAGTGTATGGCCTTCAAGGTGGGTGATATACTTCACAAGCAAAAAAGGCATTTGCATTTACAGTATGAAGCCTGCAAGACAAGTTTTCCTTCAGCCTACCAACTGGTAAGCAGAGGAGCTTTGCACTGCTGTCAGCAAGTTCCCTAAAGCAAGGGCTAAAAAACCGATTTGGCAAAAGCTCCCGTCATTTGCAAGACGGCCTCTTTGATCCTCCTTACACTTCTGTAATCATGCCAACATCTCTGCAAAACAGAGCAACAGAGTTGCTGCGTAAAGGCAGCCTTCTTGCTCCCTTTCCCCCCACCCTGTTGGAATTGTTGCTTGGTGACATTTCATCTTACACAGTAAAATCCCCACACTCCCCTCTCCCGTCTCTTCCTCTATCACAGCATTTCTCTGAGTTCATGAGAACCCTGACTCAAAGATGTAGGGCTGGCTAGAAGGGACACTTGCTTTCCAAGCAAAACATACATATTGCCCACTCTCCCTCCGACCAATTGCAAAGCAAGGTAATTTAGTATTTCCCCTTGTGCTGCTTTATGCTGGGAGCTCTACAGAATCACAACTGGTTACGGTCTGTTTGCATAAGGCCTAGGACTGTGCAACCTAACAGAGCTTCTAAGTGTTCCCCTGAAGCTAATCAGGGCTGGAGGACCCAAACTGCTCTCTGGCTTCAGGGACTGCACAAACTCTCCCCTGGATTCCGCAGAAAGCAAAGGAGAAATTTAACTGTGATATTTTGTCTCCAATACGCATGTATCAGTACAAACAGTAGTGATTATGCCATGCTAGTCAGACATTATCTCTTGGTTTTCCTGTTTTCAGTACTATATAATGCTGAACAGCAGGTGGAGAGCAAAAGGAAGTCAAGTAGAAAATGTCTAACTCAAGAATGAGCCACTTTTAAGGCCTGATTCTGCTCTGCCAGAAGCCCTGGCAAAATTGCAAACTCTCCCAGTAGCCCACATGCACATGCAAGTGTCAGCTTGTCAGAAAACATCCATTAAAGATGCATCAGTCAAGCAATGCTAATTAAATATTAGGGTGTTTGTGTTCCCCTCCCCACCCCCAGCAATCTTCTGATTTGAGCCTCAAAGGTGCATGGCACCCAGGCTTGCTAGCTTTTTTGCCTGGTTGCTTTTTAACACAGTAACTGTGATTTTCCTGAGTCTATGAGCCCAGTCAGAGAAAAGCACCAAACATTGGAGGACTAGACAGTCATATGCAAGGCCTGGCAATTATGACTTGAAGGATATGAAGTCAAAACCTGTCTTAACTCATGCAACATTGTAAAAACAAATGCAGTTAGAGTATATCTAGTATAATAAYTTTTCAATATTTACAAGTATGTCATTACTTGTATAAAAGCATGGGTGAAATACAGAATACAAGTCATAAAAAGTTTGCATGAGATTTTTTAGATGAAGGCTGAGGGAGATAAAAATATATGTAGAGCTAACTTTCACTTGCAATTATGATTCAGCTAGCAAATCCTTTCACTGTTTACATGTTACCAGGCTGTTTTTAAAATGAACAAATCTATGTCTAAGCTACTGAACTATACTTGTCTAGAAAGCATGAAATCAGAGCTCTCCAACATGTGCCTTTGCAGTTAACATCCACCACATAATTAGTACTTTAAGAACATGTGGTTTTTAAGTGAGAGCATCTTTGAAATCTCCAGAAAGGTATTTTTAGCTTCAGAAAACGAACAGTTTGGGCACTGAAAGCCCTGTGTTCGTTCTGTCTTGGTATAGCAGCTAGCAGAAGGGGTTTTGGTTCACAACCAGAGCTCCTGTATCCTGCCGCAGTATTTGTTTTTAAAAACTCTTCCAGTGCAATTGAGAACTGTGGGAACTGTGTCATTTAGAGGATCTTGCATTTTACATGACTCACATGAGCATTTCCTTATTAGGGACAAATGGAGCATTTTCCTTTAGCAATAGTTAACATAGAAGGCTGTATTTAGACAAGATTCAGCGTTAGGCTCTCTTCCACTTGATACCTGCAATAAGGTTCAGTATTCCAGTGCAGCAGTTGCTAGTATATTCTTTAACAGAATTAGAGAGGCAGAGCAAGTTAAATAGAGTATTCAGCGTAAACATGTCATGAATTTATTCATCCAGGGCAGCAGTCCAGGACCAAAAGTTATCGGTTTGCATTTGACCTTAAACACTAGTATCCCATGCATATGTACATTTAACATGTTTTAGTCTTATTTGTCTTATTCTTTGTATTGCCATTTGCACCAGGGCTGAAAAACTAAAWTTTTTCTAGATCAAAGCAGTAACATCCGACATGCGCTCACTTAACCCTGCTGTCCTACATACTCAGTTTTCTCCCCTCTCACTCTCTAACTGTATGTAAGATGACAGTTCAGAAAAAGGGAGCAGGAGAAAAGAGCATTATCTCCTGCCCCACAGGGGCCAGAGGCTTTCCACACTGACCAAACCAGGTACCTTTGACTTTATTCTAGCCAAAGGGGAGTGCAAAACACCCCCTCCTTAGGCATGGGTTGAAGCCATAGTATAAAGTATCATAAAAAGGTCAGATCTATTCTTTGTAGTCTGTAACTGGAAACTAATACCATTTACTGGGCTGCAATGCATGARTGCTCTGAGCATGAAGGATAGGAAAAAACCTCAGTAAGCAAAGTACTCGGGATGCCCTGAACTGTCACATAGTTCTCCCTCCCAGTCATTCAGACTGAGAAAACAGACAGAGCATCAACTTGTTCTATTTCRTTAAATGTATTTGCAGGCTCCCTCAGCTCTCCAAGCGCATCATCTTTGCGACCAAGAGCAAAGTCTTGAACGTCAAGATAGTTGTTACTCTTGTTCTTGCAAAAGTACAACCACCACTGTCTTACTTCCAAACAACTTTAGAGAGCTAAACAAAGAAAAATCAAGTAAAACACACTACAGATTTACATGAAGATCAGCACAGTTTTGGTTATTGAACATGTCTACGACCAAGGGGAGAATAGCACACCCAACTGCTCTACTTTCACCCCACTCTTCACTTGCAGAAGAGTCCAAGTCRGTTGAACAAGAAGTGCCACAGTGAGGTTGCCAACTTAAAAGTCTTGCCAACATTCATTTTATAATGGCATTAAGGGGGTACTCCTTAGACCAGTGCTGTGATACCACAGGGAGGGAAAGAAACCTTCTATTCATTTAATGACAAACAGAAGTGAGAGCAATATTTGAAATAGTTAAGGAATACTTTATATGCTGTTGCTCTCTGGTCATGTCTCATCCCCTAAATGGCTTAGACAGGGCCAGTCAACATTTCTCTCATGACAAGATTTGTGCAGAAATCTTAGTCTATTTTTGATATGTTTTGATGCATCTGGTATTCATTTCCAAGTTGTAGGGATTCAGTTTCATCAAAATAACCAATGAAAAGCTTCCTACTGCAAAACAGTTTTAAAGAAATAAGTGGGAGAAAGAACATTTCACCTCTTGGAATAAACGCAGTTGAAGTTGTAGTGAAAAGCATTTTGTAGTTGATTTTAAAAAGCAGAGCTCCATTTTTGCAGTTATCCCTCCTTTGTTAAGGAACTCCCTGTTACAGGCTCAGAGTTGCAGTAAAATACATGCTGAGTTATCTTGGGGCAGTAGGATGCATGTGAAATCCTGTCTGGCTGTAACAAAGCACACAAAACACCTACCCACAGAACATGCATCTCTTGTCACCATGCAGGTTCTCAATTGAGCTATTTCAGCATTACAAGCTATGTGGCTCTTTGCTGACCCATTGCCTCTGACACATGCTTGATGATACAGAAGCCATCTTACTGTAAGAGTATGCATGCAGTATCTTAATGCCAAACATGTCTGTAGACCTGGAAAGTGGAAGCCTCTCTTCACTCATCAGCACTGGAGCAGGCTTTGAGCAATAATGCTTCCTTGGCACTCTAGAGCAGCTTGTGTCAGTGGAGCGCTGCGGGCTGGATGACAGAAGGCTTGATTTCAGACAGGTGTCAGAGCTGGGAAACCAGCAATCTTCCAGGTGTAACTGACTTCTGTACCCATTTTCAAGGTGAACTGTCATTTCCCTGCTGGTGGGTTTTTATCTAGGCTGTTGCTCACAAACCAAAGCAACCAGTCCTCCCCACAACCAGTGACAGGGCCAACAAGGAGGGAACAGGGGCTAGACCTGAAAAGGCTTCTGGCCTCATGCCATGCTTAGATTATGATTTAATACTGAAAAGTTGGCATGGCAACCAAATGCTTGGCAACAAAATGTCGTGGCCAAGAAGCAGGCCCAGAACAGGGCCAAATAAAAGCACTGCCCAACATTTGCATGGGCAGATCTGTGCCCTACATAAACTTGTCATTACTTCTGTGCAAGTGAGGATTACATCAGAAGGAAGCATTCTTAATAAACCGGGCAGGTCTGCAGCAAGTGAATAGCAAGCAGTTCTCCAAAACACTTCAAGTGGACCTTGGCATCTCAATCAGACTCCTTTTGCTCTGTCAACTGATTGCCACAGGTTGCCAGGAGACAGTGTTGCTCCACATGAGGGCCAGCCATTAACTGCCATTGTGCTTCCTCTCTAACCCCCTCCTCCCCTGTCCTGCTCTTCTCCCCTCAATGAGAAAAGCCTGGCAATGCCCTCTTTCTCCTTTCTGACACAAATGCCTCCATTGATTAGAGAGTTTTCAAAAGCTGTTTGCTTTAGCCACAAGAACCAACTGAGCAAAACCCCCACTCCACACAAATCCAGACTTGCACACAGGCTGGAAAAGAAATGCCAGTGCCTTTAAAGGATAAGATCCACATAAGTGGAAATTAGCGCAGTACACAGGAGATGTCAGACAGATCAAAGACCTCTTGTCAACTGCATAAACACTGTGGCTGCATCTTCTGAAGTCTGAGATATATCAAGTCTGTACTAACCAGGCTCTTAGGATTAATGCTAGTCTCATTTGTGCTGGGAACATTTTATAACCCATGAGAGCACGCCCTTGACCATGTACATGCTCCTTGTCTTTCAAGCCTCTGGATATTGGCAAGCTGACTCTCACACACATCAAAATAGCAGCTGCTTATTCTGCAGTCTTTGTGAAATATTTTCCTTATATCTTCTACTTCTTTCTGTGCCTCTAAGGGAAGCCTTCTGGATAAGCATTGAATATAAGCCAGTGCAGTGTCACCTTCCTGATTCTGCAGGCTCTAGTGCCAACCTACTAGCTCAGAGACATGGGCTGATAAGCAGATAAGTGAAGTTACAGGCTAATCAGTTCCAGGGTTGCTTTGCCAAGTACTCAGAGTCAAGAATCAATTTGTGCTGCCTGTTAGCACAGCCTTTTGTGGTGGGAGCAGAAGTAAGAAGGCAGCAATTAAGGAGGAGACCACTACTTTATGCTAGAGACCTCTTCACAGTGCCTAAAGGCTTTGAGAGAATAGCATAGCTAAGACACCAAGAGAACATAATGCCTCAGCTTCTTAAAGTACCTTAGAAAGCAGACAAGTTGGTGGAGGGTTTTTAAGTGTTGTTTGGAAAGACTGGAGCACCCAACCTGCCCTTGTGCCTTTGGGGAGAACCGTTTCTTCACATTTTATAGCTCCRTATTGTTTCTTGTTTTAAGCAAATAATTTCTCGTCTTCCCCAGAATTAGCATTGCTCTCCCCCTTGCAAGGAAGCTAAAACAAGCTTCTTAATTCCATCAGTCCCAAAACTTCTTACTTATTCCAACATCACTGTTCAGTTCTACACTTCACCCCTCRCTGACCCTATCTTTTGCCATCATAGGCCCTAAATTCTTTGTTTTCCAGATGCTCCTAGACACGCATCAGCTTTCCCCACATACAATCTCTAAGCCCAGACAAAGAAACAAAACACTTCAAGTTGTCAGACTAATTASATTCATTCTATTTCTGTTGACCAAATTTTTCAGTTTCAAAATCACTCCTGTACCAAGAACATTTCCACTCCTCCTCTCCCATCACAAGTGGCAGCAACAAATGAGTTAAAGCATTACTGTCTTGGATCTCCCCAGTTGAACACTGGGAAGCTAAGTATCAACCTCTCCATTTTCAGACTTGGACAACAGAGCAGAGTAGCAGTGTTGAAGCCAAAAGCTGTAAAGAGGAACAGATCTTTAGCAACACCAGTTTCAGTTCTGAACCTCACTACCTGCAGATAAACAGTTGAGCTTTTCTGTTAGCACAAAACTGAAGAGAAATTTTTTAGTTCTTGGTCAAGAAAACGCTTCAGAACACTAGTTGGTGTAGCAGGCAGCTCAGCAGTGTTGCAGTGCAAGTCAGAAAGGGAGACAACATGGATAGCACCAAGCTGCAATTGCAGCTGCTCTCACCACGCAGTCATAATGACCATGGTAGGAACCAGATCAGCTACACTGTTAAACCACAGCAGGATGGCTGTTTTCTTTGTAGAGCCCAATGAAGTGTTTGTAGCCTGGCCAGTCTGAATTTACTTGCAAATTCTACTTTCACTTAGGTGCGTCACTAGATACAGAAGTCTTTCAGACACTAGAGGCACACTATAGGGCAGGCACAGACAAACTACAGATCTCAGTATATGGAAGGGTTATGTTTGCCTGTCGCTGCCTGCCCATCCCTCTCCTTTTGTCTTTGATTGAGGATACAAGCCACACACTGACCAGCACATGGACAGCCAGTAAAGAAAGTGCAAGTAGGCTCACGAGTGCATACGTATACAAAGCTGAGGCTTTGTTCTGGTCGTGTTTACTTCAAGGCAGACAATTGGGCATTGTTTCTGTTTGACAAATTGTAACAGTACAGCTAGGAGAAGTCTAGCTCCAGCTGGTTAGAGCTGTTCTGATTTCTTACCWCCTCCCCTTCTCTCTTCCATAATCTATGAAGCCACATTACCTGAAGACAAACAGATTATGTACAAGCTGCCTGTTTGCTTGCTTCCCACTTTTAACTGACATTGGACTAACAGAAGTCCTTAACTCCGTCTCTGCAGAGAAAGTCCATCTAGAAATATTTTTGCTAGCTTCACTGTTCTGTTAGGAAGGAAGTTTCTAAATCTCTCCCCCATCTTGAGGATCTATCTACTGAACCACAGTTTGCCCTCCTCTGATGACTCAACTCACTTACAGGACAAGTGACAGGGTCAGTTCCTATTAGTGCTAATAAATAATTGCACTGCAGGTAGAACACCAAGTTAATTCAGCAGAAGCACAGCTGTGGTGTAACACCCACTAATCAATAMCCATCTTCCATAACCCTGAAGGGAGCTTGGGCCAAACCCTATCTATGGGTCACTAGAACATAGACCTTGAATCCTGGGGGCTAAGACAGCTCCGCCACCACTGAACACAGGCTGGCTAATAAACAACATCTATGTATCCCTGTGCAGGCCACCGCCACCCCCATTACCAGGTGCAGTGCAGACAGCCTGTGAGATTTGCAGAAAACGCACTCCGTAATGCCCTTGATATTCCTGCTATTTACAGCAAAGCCCTGGCTGCATTTCACAGCAGGGAAGCAGGGACTGTGGGTGTGCTCAGCCAATGCAAACATGTCAGTGGGGCGCTCCGTGTTCCACCCCTTCCACACTGCAGAATGAGGAAGAGAAGCATGGGCTAAGCGTGAGGACACTAATAGTACATAGGCATCTCTTGTCCAGGCTGAACAGATGAGATTTGTTTTAAACATTTGCTTAAAAGAGGAAAAAAAACAGCAGTTGAATAAGCAGATTAGCAGATAAACAAATCCATTCTCAGAGTAATCTTCATGGGCAATACAGTGTTTTCCAAGAATTTAACTTCGCATTTTTCCTCTTCCTGTAGTTAAAAGTGAATGTTCTTCTGCTAGTACTGAAATGCCTCTAACCAGACTCCAGAAAGCCTTGCAGAGCATCATTTAAAGTCGAATTTATACCATTAACCTGAACCTGACCTTTGACTCCTGGCCAAACAGTAGGGCCACTGTCTAGGCACACAATTCATGTAGATGTAACTTGTGCTCTTACATGTGGTTAAATAAATGCATTTTAAGGACTAAAAAAAAGTCACAATCAAAAAACAACAAACAGAGCATGAGCCTCAAAGTTACTTGCTAATTAACCCCATAGTCTTTATTCAAAGAAAGTGTAAGACTACACTGTTAACATGCCTCCTGGATTGTATTTCATATGCTTTAAGCTTATTTTGCATGACAGGTCTGCACATGCACATGACAGTCTGTGCAAGGACTCTGAGCTGGAAGGAGCCTCTAGTTGTCCCTGTGTGCACTGGGGAAAACATACTTAGTTTCAAGTTTGGTCAACATACGCTCACCAACAAAGTACACACGGTGAGGATAGCTCAAACCATCACATCTTACAGCTGTCGCCTCTCACTTGTTCCTCCGTTTACTGAGAATTCTATAGATAAACTTAACTTTATCTGAAGGGAGGAAGTTAGWGCCGGATGCCAAGAGCCAGGAAGGACAGCAGCCTATTGCACAGAAAATAAGCTTTAGAGGAACAATCATTTTCCCATGCAGATAGGAAAACAAGACTATTAACCACTTGAGTGCCATGCCAATTTAATTGTCTGTACTAAGCTCACCACTTCAGCAATAAAAGATATCTAAGCTACACATTATTTCAAAAAGGCCTTTTCCCTTCCAAAGAGCATGGGGGGAAGGGAATAAATAATTGAAGCTCTTTGCTAGCCTGGGGTAATAGAAATTAAAAGTCCTAAAATTAGAGGCACTGCAGCAGAGCTCCTGAACCTCACAGGTACTAATGCTTTCCCTTTGCCAGGCACTTCCCATATAACCTTGAGTGCATAGGCTTAACCATTAGCCAAGGCTGTGCGTCCAGTAGAGTTGAAAGATACTTTTCTGGTTGGGCTCTCAAAGGGAATGGCAACAAAAGAGCACAGTACACACAGGAGTCCRACACAGTTACTTCAAGAGTCACTTGGACTATCTTTAGAGGGCACTTGAAAAATTAGGCAGATCTGAAAGAACAAAAGTTAACAGGATGTTCTTTCCACAAGTGCTCTGCTCAGTCATCCCTTTCAGCCGAAGTAGGGGTCTGAGGGCAACTGACAGCACTTCCCACACACTGCCAGGCCCTATCCAACATTTGTCAAAATAACCCCTCCGACAGATGGCCATGCTTGTCACAAAAATGCAGAAAACTGCCTCCCCTGTACTAAGTCACCAGCTCAGAAGGTGGTTTCACATGTTTGCAAAACGTCTTGCCTGGCAAGTGACTTTATCTCAATCAGCCGTCTTTTGGGGGACTTTCCCCTTCAGAGGAAAAAGAGGCAGAACTTTTTATTTCTCTGTTTGAGGATTTGGTCTGAGCACAGAAAATTGTTTAAATAGCTTAACTTCTACTTAACCTTGATCACAGTCAGGGAGAGATACCACTATTATCCTTTCATAGAAGTTACTGGTAAAATGTTTCCCTGTCTTGATGAACTGTCACTCCCAAAGCTATTGGTGGTATTACCCTGCAAGTTTGGCAATAGAAGGTGGATCCTCTATAAAGGACAAACAGCTGCGTAACACATACTGATACAGTCTCAGTGAAAGTCATTTCTTTGCTGTTGAGAAATAGAGTCTGCTAATCTTAGATGCTGGAGACGCTGCACAACAGAGCCTAGAGCTAGTGAAGTGGAAAGGCAGACAAAACATCGGAGGTAGAGAGATTCTAGTGCAGGAGAAGCCAAGAGCTAGCAATGCCTGTTACTTCCCACCACCGTTTGTGCAGCATTCGCAGGCTCTCTGGCCAGTTCTAGACAGGTTACTTGGCCTTTGGAAGACACTGGATGTACAGAGGCCAAGGCCTGCCACAGACTTTGCATGTGTCCACTGCATCCAGACCGCTGGGGACTTTCTGAACAAATGCTAGTTGTTGGTACACAGCATGCCTGGATGCCTTTGCACATCAGAAACACAGCAGAGGATTTAACAGGCCAAAGTACAGACCCGCTTTCTAAAAGGTGCTAGCCACTCCCTGACATCRTGGGAAGAAACCACCACAAGTCTCAGATACTCATACCAGATAGCAACACAGCACATATCTATAAATGATGTTAACTCCAGGCCAGTTTTCCTCCCAGAAGAGCAGCCATCCCCAAGGTAGCAGAGGTACAGCTGTGACAAGTTAAGATAGCAATACCACAAAGGCCCTAGGGTAGATGGGGTCTTCTTGGCTCAGACAGCTGCTAAGCAAATGATGTGGAAGAAGAGAGCAAAGCCTTCCGGGGTTTGTCCCATTAGCCACCTTTCCTTCTGGGGTGGGGTAGCAACAAGCAAACATATGAGAAGGCCAGCTCCTCACAGTGGCTTGAAAAAAGCTTCCCTGTACTGAAACAAAACTAGTGCTTTGCTCAAGTCTAACATAATACACTCCAGGCTCTTTGCTGCCAGGCAGTCACAGAGCTGGTTCTTTAATAGCTAGAGACAGGTGGATCAAAATCTTCYTGCCTGAGCCTGGAGAAAGTCACTTCAAACCTCAGGAGCCGGGAGCATCTGAAACACTGCAAAGGATGCAACCTTCTATAATACATCACAGCCCAGGCCCTCTCCCCATTCATTTATTCTGCTGCTCTCTGAGATGAGAGTTACCCATTCATAGATTTTTTTTTTTTCAATCCTCTAGGATTAAAGTCCTCTGGGACTTGCTTACCTTAAGGAACTTCAAGGCTGATAGGCTCAGTCTTTACGCAATGAACAACTTATCACCTGGCCAATCTCTAGAGAGACCTTAAATCTGTGTAGTCTGATAAGATAAGGGCAGATCAAAGGTGTGACTGCCTCCCTATTAGCCTTTCCAGGCTCCTTTACCTTTGTCCCTGACACACTGTTACTTTGAAGTACAAATCCTTCTCTCCTGACATACATAAATCCTTCAGGAAAGTCTTTACTTTCTGTTAAGCACAGTCTAACCCTCCCCCTGCTAGAGATAAGTTACAGCACAAGAACTAGTATGCCATAACCAGTCATTTGCATAAATACAGCCACCCTATTCTAAGGCTTGGGTGTCACCACACTCATCTCATAGTACAGTGTTTCTTCCAAAATGACAGCCTCATTCAGGACTGTAATAAAACCTGAGCAAGCATCTAAGAGTTCACCTACTCTGCACAGCTTTTTATTACCTCTGTTGATGGCTGCCTTTCATCTGTTCACCAAAACCAGAACACAAAAGAGCAAGAACTCTTGGCTCATTCACTGTCACATCTAGGCTCTAGGCTTCCCAATTCAGAAATACAGACACATCCTGCCAGCTTGCAGATGGGCAGCAGACACCAGGAACAAGCAGTAGCAATAAGAGTAACTTTTAACAGCTTTTACAACCTGAAGAGGCCTAAGATCCTTAGGACAATTGCAAAGAGTTATTCTTACTTGCACAATTTGAGGCTCCAAAGCACTACTTAGAGTTTCAAATATATTGAAAGCACAGACCAGCAAATACCAATGCAGTAATATAAAACTTAAAAACATTACCTARGTTTATACCCATTTACAGCAATACCTCACACAAATTTCTAAAAGCAAAAAAGAAAAAAAAATGACCAAAGTCACTGGAAGACAAAATATCCACTCAGCCATCACAAGACTTACTACAAGCAAGGAAGCAAGTAGGGAAACTGTTCCCTTTCCTTTGCTCCTTTATATTGTTCACAGATGAGACGGGAAACAGCTGATGTAAGAACCACAAGGTGCTGATTCATCATTCTTCTGGAGGAAGACAGGCATTTAAAGAGGCACTCTTACAATTACGTAACACCTGTTGTAACATTGTCTGTCTCTTCAGCATGCCAGGTGAAAACACAAGTCCGTGCACATCCCATTTGGAAACTAAAYGAGATGATGTCATCTCCATTTCTATGATCAGCTCCTCACAGGTTCCATCTCTGGTGAAATGTTTTTTTCAGTGATGTAAAATATCTCTGAACTGAATCCCATGACCGAGCCCCAGTGCAGAACACCTATAACAAGTGGTGCAGTTTCTCCATTCTTGAAGCTTGTGACTCTTCCTCATCACAAAGTCACTCTCTTTCTTCCCTTCATATCAGCTCTTCTGATGTCCTGTGCAGTATTTTAAAGGGGTTACACACCTTTGCAGAGTGCTTGGGCTAAAGCACAGACAGCTGTCACRAAAGTCAGGCAATCAGTGGTTCATCCTGCAGGTAGTCGCTCTTGAGCTATAGGGTCACTCTGAACAGTAGAGTCTCTTTTCAACCATAACAAAACCTTCGTTTTTAAGGTCTTAACGTGCYTTTTGGAACAAGACGTAGCTAAACAAAGTGATGTGCCCAACCTCGGATGGCAGAGCTGGTGGCAGTCTCCTGATMCCACAGGTTAGCAAATTATCTGTCATCTAGAGGTGTATAAGCTTTATTGCTCTAAAACTGAAGGCAACTGTTAAGAATGGTGCCTGGAGCAAGACCGAAGGACATTTCTTACTTTCTAAACTCAAACTTTCCCTGAACAGCTGCAACTCAGAGACCCCAAAACCTACTAATCCCACTGAGTCCTCTTTTTGAAGTTTTATTTGCTTTATTGAATCAAAGCTCTAGAAACATGGCTTGGCAATGAAATTATTCTAAAATCTACTGTAAGCTACAGAAAGATTTTTTGGATCCTTTAAAACAACCTTGATACTCCACTGTGCAGAAAAAACAGAGTTTGGAAGGGTTGTTTTTTGAGTGACGAGGAGGGGGAGTTGTAATTTTCTTTAAGACCTGAACAAAGTAGCACTAGAGGTACAAATAGCAAACACCATTCCAGGCAGGGAAGGGGAAACAGGGGGAAGGGCAAAGCATGGAGACGGACCACGTAGGCAAAACAGGAAGCTGCAGCCAAAAAGGAAATGCTTCAGTGCTGTCTTAAAAATATTTTTCTATGAAGGTCCAGGCAGTTAGAGAGAGGTGAAAGAAAATTAGCTTTCTGATGATTCAGCAACCTAAAGCTCGTGTTCTGCAGCACAAGAACTGTTGCACCTTTGCCCAAAGATGAAACCATGGCTTAGAGCAACTTGCCTTACAACTGTACAAGCCGCTGGCTCGAGGAACCAGGCCTGGCTCTCTCGGAACAGGCCCTGAGCACACATTTTTTCACTTCATGTGGTCAGTCTATATGTGTCACTTCTCACACGGTTTCTAAAAGTGCACAAGGCATGCTCATAAATCTTCTCTGGCATATGCTCCTCCACGTAGTTGGAAGCACTTAGTCCAGTTATGAAACTGGCTGTCTAAATCACATGGCATCCCTTCTAGACTCTGTTCAGCTGTCACGATGCTGGATGGGGGATGCTGTACCGTGGCAGTCTCAAAAGTCACAGCTGATGCTTGGTTTCACTGGCAGCTTGGTGTCCCCAAGACACTCAGAAAGACTCATGCAACCTAAGGGCACTAATATAAAATGGATTAATTATACTACATTATATCTGTGTGGAAGTCTTCATGTAGAATTAAAGTAGCATTCATTTGGCATACCTTAATTTAGTGCGAGAGAAAGCAGGCTCCATTTTAATAGCTTTGAGACAAAAACCAYGAGCAAAGTGGGAGGAAAGGTTAGAAGTAGCAAAAGTCTAGAGAAAAGAGCAATCCTTGCACATCGGCGTATGATGCCAAATGAGATAGGTCACGGATGTTACTGACGGTTTGGCACGATCACAGCCACACAGCTCCTTCCCCCTGTGAATTAAAATCATTGCGGACATGTAGTAGCCTTTCTGCAAGCCTTCRTAGGCTACAGTACTTCCCATGAATGAATGACAGGGTAAGAATCCATAAGTGCTATTTTTACTAACTCAGACACGTTAAGAAATAATTGAAACTGCATGGACCTCAGTTGCGACTGTCCATTTAGTTTGCTAAATGCCACAGGATCTCTTGTGCAAAAGCACGTCAACTTCTTGCAGCTAATTTAGCTAATCCCATGATTCTGTAACAACAAACAGGCAGAATTTCAAGTACAAAGATGGCCCTATAGTCAAAAGCTCTGAAGTTGAAAGACTCTTTGTTTCATATGGTCTCCGTGATCCTGGAGTTTTCTTAGAAGACAGGCAAAGAAGACTTCATGCCAACATCCTTTTTGGAGACTAAAACATTGTTGCCTAAAGTGCAGCGCTTCTTCAGCACAGAGGGCAGTTGGTGTAAGACACATACACACACACACGATCAACTCAACCTGGTTTTGCTGCTGTGAGTTTACAGCCAAGTCCATTATCCCTTTTGCTGAATAGTCTTTTTTTTTTTTTAATGATGCTCAAAGGCAGTTTTCAGATGGCCATCAATGTTGATCTCAAACTGACAGGCTAGCACAACATTGCATAAACCACAAAGGAGTTTGCTTTCACTGGCAGCACTCCCAATTCTGTCATATTAGTGCTCTGCCAACAGCTATTGTCCTTGACAAGTGACTCTGCACAGCCAGAACAGCATTCCTGCAAAAAAGTTCTTCCCATGCGCTACATTGCTAGCATCTTTGGGGCCTTTAGAAAGGCTAGAATGTCTGCCAACACTGGAAAATTCATGCCTCCTAGAACACAAAGGTATTTTTTAGAGSTTGGTGGAAATGATTTGGCACTTGAAGAAAGAACCGACATTCGGGAGAAATCAACCACAAAATGGCACCATATGCAACCCGAAGAGGCCTAGGCAGTCTCTACAGATCCATGGAAGACACAGCAAATTTGTAGACGAGGCCATGTAGAATTTGTGCTCCCTGAATTTTTTTTTGTTTGTTTGTTTGTTTTCACATAAAAATCAGCTCTGGAGAAGTGATATATGCATATCAAGGGGCTTTCTCTCACATATAGAGCAATAAAGCATGCAGCCAGAGTGGCTGTATGCACGTCTTTACTTTTGTCTATCACTTGGAAGAGAGCGCACACAGAGATAATGAGGTATTCACACTGTGCAAGGGTAGGCAGTTAAGCCAGCACACCAGTTACTATACAACTGGCTTCTTCAGAAGCTGGCCTAGGGCAGGAGAAAAAAAACGCTTCGAGGACCACTAAAATACTGTGTTTTGCTAACACTGAAATATCTTCTCCAGATTCTACTTTCTTAATGTCCTCTTATTTATGATGAAACAGAGTGCAGAAGTGTTCACAAATGCAGGATGAAAACATTTTCTTTTGGGAAAGAGAAAGTGTTTCTCCTGTCACTAAACCAGAAAGCTTTCTTTCCACTTAGCTATATTTTCCAATGAACAAAATGCTTTGCTGGAAAGTTGTCAGCCAACTTGAGTTATGCAGGACATAATCAAACTGCTTAAATATTGACAGCAGGTATTCTTCTTTTAGGAAAAGGAAATGAAAGAACATTATATGAGTCACAGAAAACTTCCCCTATGTAAAAACAGAGGTAAAAGGGGAATTTCAGTGAGCCAGTGAGGCCAGCAAGTGCAGAACTGGCATGCTGAGATCCATCAGCACTGACACAGGGCAGTTACCCTTTGGGTAGCTATTAGTTCACGTAGAGGAACTGTATCTGAACAAGTACCTGAGCAAATTTGTAAGTACTAATCTTCACAAAGTAACACAGTTACCTGAGAATGCTTAGCTCATGTTTGACAGAGAGGGCTTTGCAGAGCAAGAGCAACCTTGGTTGCGCCTGCTGCCTGTGAAAGTGCTATGAACTACTGAACCAAAAAGAGAGGTGCTCTCAGCCATCGCAGTGCCCTTTGTGCAGCACCTTACTCTGTCTCTGAGTCCTTTAGGCAGATTCTTGAGCACCAGGGAAGGTTTTCTGATGTTCACTCACATTTCCTACAAACAAGCCAGAATTTGTTAAGCGTAAGATCATAGCATCTGTTACAAACAGATAAACCTAGGAGTCAACAGGAAGCCCATCCATGTTGTGCCGACTTCCCTCCTTCCATGGAGAGAGAACTCAAAGCATGAGAAGTCAAATGGTTTGAATCTCCATTTGCTTTTCAACTAGACAGACTTCCTTGCGCTTCCTCCCATCTAGTCTCACGCCCCACCACCTTTGCTCTGCTTTTAAGAGAGCAGAAAGGACATACTCTTTTCAAAGCACCTGTAAATCTTAGAGCAGAACGTTATGTGTCTTCACTTTAATTGTTATTGCTGTTGTTACTGTTCTGTTCTTGCTTTGAGATATTAGGCAAACTTTGCTCTCTCTGATGAAAGAAGAAAAACATTCTCTACGTATCTAAAGCAGGAAGATAAAAGAGAAGCTCCATGGAGGGTTTTCTTCTGTGTCTGTGATGTAATCCTTGCACCAGCAGAGGATGTCCAGGAATGAGATCTGAATTTTATAGAAACATGTCACATGTGCTGCGTTAAACAGAATTCCATAGTCACTGTGTTCTGAAAACTATATTTTCTGCTAGTCTTTCGGTATACCTTTTATCTTTTCATAATTACACAAGGTTGTACACCCTCTCCCATTCCAGGAAACTACGTGTCTGTTTTGAATAGAATATGTTCTGTTTATAAATGGAGATAGTCTTACCATTTTTATAGCTGAGAGATGTCTGTATTTGAACAAAAGTTAGAAGATGCACTTTTCAAAGATAGCCAGGGAATTTGACTATTCAATTAAATTCTAGGAGAATTGAGTCCTTTAAGGGTTTTCGGAAAAATCCCTCCCTAAAGGTAGCAGCATTGTGAAGATCTGAAGATACTAAGAGGAAGTGGAAAGTTGACAGGCATTAAAGAACATCACTAAATCCTGCAAAGACAAATCTCATTCTGTTCTTCTGGATTGCAATCCATTTAGTAATTCTATAGTTTCTTTCCTGGAGTATTGCTGTGTTACACTGCTAGGACAAAACATCTGCTGCATTTTGGGGCTGCCTTTCCATAGGAGACCTGGAGAACAGCACACTGGCTGTCTGCAACATACTTTAAAGACAGATGGATCACAGATACTGCAGACGCAGAAAGTTTTCATACTGCTGAGTTGGCTTAATTAAAACTCCCATATCTGAATTTCTATACTCATACGTAAGGAAAAGAAACTGTGAAAGACACCTGATATGTAAATTGTCAGGGCTGTGAGGGCACCAGCGGGCCTTAATTGCCCTGACTAGCCACCTGTGGGGCTTCTACCATGCACCCTCTGCCCTTTGGCCTAGGAGCCCTAT
The DNA here is from genome assembly GCF_003343005.1 of Rhea americana. Taxonomy (NCBI): domain Eukaryota; kingdom Metazoa; phylum Chordata; class Aves; order Rheiformes; family Rheidae; genus Rhea; species Rhea americana. The sequence goes on along the minus strand of NW_028186417.1, from coordinate 7,175 downwards.
TTAAGCCCAGGCTCATGCTCTGGTCTTTTGGGTGGGCTGTGTTGTGTTTGTGTGCTCCTGAATTGGGGGTGCTACTGTCTTGGTGCTTTGGCTGGGGTTCTGCTTTGTATTATAGCAGTGTGGTCATCATCATGTTGTGGCTGATGCTGGTTGCTGTTACTGGAGCTGTTACACTTGTCTTTGTGTAAGTGCTGTGGGGCTGTGTCTCTTGATGCTGAGGGCATAGTGTTGCTGGCTGTCACCCTGAGGTCCTGACTTGCATTTCTTTGTGAAATAGCCTGTTGTTTCTGCTTCTTTGTGTAAGTGTCTTAAGCTCAAACCTATCCATCATCTGCTATGGGTAGCAAAAAAGGAGTGTGATGAAATGCCTAAGATCTTTTTTACTGCTGGCTACAAAAACAAAGTACCACTCTACCTGCAAACAGAATTTAAGTTGGAGTACAGCCCTCAGTGAGGACTTGACTGTTCAGTGCTTGGTCAACTGTCAGCATGTCTTAGCTTGTGTAGTCAATGGAAGAGGGCTATAATTCCCTGAGAAAACTTGTTTACGTATGAGTTGTACTGTTTAAATGTTGAAAGGTTTCTGACTTATGGTTTATTCAGGGTGCTATAAGGCTTTTTATAGTCAGTCACTTGATGTATTATACTTCAGAATTGTATATATGAGCTTGGTTAATCAATGGTTGGGCAACATGGTGAGGACTGGAGACATAAAGTAGATGCTGATGGGCTGTTTTGTTCACTTGCAGACTATATTTTTCTTAGGAGAATGTATGAATAACAGGCTCCTTTATTTAAGTGTGTGTCTATATATAGAGAGCAAATAACTGATGTCCATCTAGAAGTTAACTAGAGTTTTGGTAGTTTAAAACTGACTAAACGTGAGTATCGTAGGTTGGAATTTGAAGTACACTACAGCCTGGTAACTTTTTGTTCTAGATAAAACCTGAGAAGCTGCCTGGCTTAAGTGATAAGTCAAAGAAGACGTTTGCGTACAAGAATCAAAAGGATCTCTAGGCAGAGTAATTCTCTGTTTTTCCTGGTGATAAATCCAGGATTTGCATCCTGGAAGAAAGGAATGCACTATCCTAAACCAGTCGCAACTTTATAGGAAGTTCTACGTATTATCAAAAGGCTTGCTTGAAACAATGTGCTAGGCATCCACCCAGTGATGATATCAAGCTTTGTTTTTGCCAAGTGCCCATGATGTGAGAAAGAGGGAATCTGGACTAGCTTTACCTTACAGACCCAAGTTTCCTGCAATCCAGTGTAATCACTAAACAGGATACACCTTGGGACAACTTTCTCTTAAAGGTCGTGCAGTCTGTCAACAGTGTAGTGCAGACCAGGAAGAAAGAATGGCTTTGGGATTTATCTGCTTGTGGAGTGCCACTTCTATTTCTTAAACTCTTCTTTCTCCTGGAAGTTTGCTAGCTGACGCTACTTAACTGCACATTTTCTATAGAATTTCTCTTGATGCCATTCTGTGGCTCTGCTGTGATCATCCTAAAACAGTAGTCAAATAATGTAATACTTCCTGTTACAAAGCCAATTCACGAACAAAATCCTTGTAAGTATTTCGTTTGCTGTGATAGTTCGGATCACTGCTATCTGAGATAGACTTCAAACTAGTTGAAGGCAGAGTTTGCTGTAGTGAAGACAAAACTGTAACTGTCAGTTTCTATTACTGGAAAAATATTGCTCAGCTTCCTAATGAATATGTTGGAGAAAGATAAAGGCAGAAGTGTGGGGAAGTTTTAAAACAATCTGAAATTTGCTGTGTAGCGATTTCTTAAACAAGTGACCCTTTTTATCTCTGCAACCGACTGCAAAGCTCCCTTTCCTGGCTCCCTCCTAGTAAGGCCATCTCTCCTCATGGATCTGGAGGACTAAAATTAACTGACAAAGCTGATAGCTGAAGCTCTTGTCCCAAGAGGGAGTACATATAAACAACTTGCTCCTAGAGAAATGCTAATTGCACTGCACTGAAGTCTAAGGGAGGGCATCTCTTTTAGGAAGATAATACCTAAGATGCAGCAAGAAAATGCGGGCAGTGTGAGTGTGTTTTAATCTACCCTTTCTGCTTGCTAGCTAAAGACTTTTGCTGGTTTCTAGTCTGTTTCTTTTGAAATCCTCCATGCAGTGGAGGATTTCACTTGAGCAGAAAGTGAGACCTGTGAAGAAACCTGTTGCTGATTTCATGAGTCCTTTAATTCACTTGATTTACTATTGTGCTGAGTTAAATACAGTAACCCTTGGTATAGGGAAAGGTAATTGTTCTAAACACTTGGCTCATAGGGGACTTAGTAGAGATCTCTGTAAAGGATCACTGTAACTGTTTCATGATTTGATTTAAAGGACACTGCACTGAGCAAGGTAGCTGCAAAATCAGGAAGGAGTGGATTAAGTTCTACACCCCAATGTATGGCTATGTGCATGTCTTTCCTCTGATGCAGTTTCCTGGCACCAAAGAATATAATTTCTCAAAACAGATAGCAACATCAGCAACTCTTCCTGTGTTCCAGCTGGGAATATTTTCTCTAATGCCATACAGTCTTTCCAGGCTGTGTAGCAGCTTTTGGGCCTGCCCACATAAGCGCTGCCTAGTACTGTAGGATGTGCCTGAAGCCCTGTGAATCCTGCGGCCGGGTAGTGCCCAGCTGTACTCCTGCTGTGCTCAAAAGGTGCCTATAGGAGCTGATAGCAGCCCCCACTGGATGTGTCTGAGGTGTGCAGCGTGGCAGGCTCTGTGCTGTGCTGGACTGCCTAACCTGATTGCGTCATGGGAACTGGGCAAAACTACTACCTTAGCAGAGCTTACAGGAGCTGCCTGGCTCGCCTCGGTAAGCTAGTGAGACTGAGTGCTCTGTGACTTGTCTGCTCGCAAAGTGAGTGCACAGAAACAGTCCAGTGTGACTTACTGCCTGCTGTCAACTCAACAGCACAGTTGGTGCTTGGTCAAAGCAAGCTACTGGGCTCCAGACTTGAGTAGAGCAATGCAATACCTTCTAGGAGTCAGTGTGGACTAGCCAGAGGTAGCAAATCATGCCCTGGCTTACTGACAGTTTCTTGGGCAAAGAAGTTGTTTCCAGTATGGGTTAAGGAAATAGCAAAGGCAGAAGTGAGTGGGACTGCTTGTATTTCCTTTCTTTCTGCTCTAGAAACAAGTGGAAAGTTGAACTGAATCTCACTTCAGAAATTGATATTTTTGCTTTAGATGACAGAAGTTCCTTAAGCACAGTAAGTGCTTTGCTGAGATGATGGCAAGATGCTCTTCCCCTCCCCTGATTTCTAAGTAATTGCTTTGTTTTTATAGCAGAGCTTATGAATCATAACACTGCTTACTTGAAGTGTGGGGTATACAGGCTCTGCGATGCTCCCTATGGTCAGGGATAGATGTGTATTCTTTTTTGCAGCTCACTTTCTCTGGGGAGAAACTGGACCTAGGAGAACTCTGGAGCCAGACAGAGGCTGTTTCACCCTGTTGGACACGTTTCCAGCATGTCTCTTCTGCTGAGGTGGCACCACTACTGCCTCGAGGAAAAGCTGCCTGTTTCTCTCCCTGATCACTACAGCCACCTGCCGAGAGTCAATGCGTAGGTGCAGCTTCCTTGAAGAAGGGAAATTCAGACGAGTCCTACTAACTTTTTTACATCCTCCTGGAAATGCCAACCTTTGTGGCAATATGGAATAGAGCCATATGGGTACTTACTGTGCTGGATCTGCTCTCCCATTCTGCCCTTCATGAAATTCCAGCTGGGTTTGGCAACGGGGAATTGAAAACCCAGGTATTCATCTTGTCTGTTCTTGCACTAGTGTTTGGTAGACTGTCAAAAGATCACCAGGCAATGTGAGATCCATCTACTTCTGAACTCCTGCAGAGAAAATCATGCCAACCCATAAAGAAAGTGTGAAGGTGTAGAAACCTGAACAGTTTATTACAGTTGTTGGAGTAAGAAAAAGTAGCAGTCTGACTTTATTTTCCCACTGCAGCAGCAGGTATGTCAGTTCTGTAACAGTCTGCTAGAATAAGCAGTTTCTTTCAAAAAAATCCTTTACAGCTTTTATCCTTAACTGCTCAAGAAAATGATCAGGTTATCAGCAAATGAAGTAATAGACACTTGTGCAACACAAATCGTGGGCAGTGGAGAGGGTCCCTGAAATGGTTATTTTGAGTTTGAAAGCAGAAATCCCCAAGCTGTAGTGGAAGAGCTATAGAGAAAAATGCAGCCTTTAGAAAGCTGAACTTGCAGTTTGGCCAATATGTGAGAAATCAAAACCAAGAACTTTCTCCCATTCAAATCTACCTGCATCATCAGCTAACTGCTAGGAAAGCTGTGCTGAATTGGCATGCAAAAAATGCAGCCCATATCAGTTCTGTGTGCTTTCTGTGTGCTTTCTGTGTGCTTTCTGTGTGCTTTCTGTGTGCTTTCTGTGTTTTTCCTCCTCCTTCCTCCTCCTTTTTTT